>NC_092696.1:5298050-5500550 GCF_964275005.1 Diadema setosum | reverse complement strand
GTGATTACAAGTGAGTAATAAGTATCATTCATGTTTAGTTTAAACTTACACTCTACTCATTGAGATACACTTTCAACAATAGAAACACTCTTCCTTACTCAAAGTCAGATAAAATTCCTGATTTTTATTGCCCGAAGATGTAATTCTAATTTCACGCGTAAGGGGGACACCAAAAATGGTGTCCCCCTTACATAGTGACCACAAGCCCAAAATGGTGATTACAAGTGAGTGATAAGTATCATGTTTAGTTTAAACTTACATTCTACTCATTGAGATACACTTTCAACAATAGAAACACTCTCAAAGTCACATACAATGAGGTTCCAAACTTCTGGGAGGACACCAAATATTTAAATCTTCAAATTCTCAAAATTGTCAAATTCTTAAATTCAAATTCTTAAAAATCTCAAAAATCTAAGATCTGGGTCATTCCATGGGGTTGGGGCAAAAAGGAGACTAAACTCGCCAGGTGCACAAGATGGCAGCTACGACATGGGCATACTCTCACTTCCAGCTCCCCATGCACTCCCTTTAATGAACTCTTAAATTTACCAACAATGTACAAACTACATAAAAATTGCCTTAACACCAAATGTTCCACATTACTCATTCTTACCAGGAACCTATGAAGTGTCTACCAAAGACGAAAGGAGGCCTCCAAGCATCACATATTGTTTTATTTTGCTCAGCCTGCAGTACTCCATAGAATTCAACACAAACTATGCATGTGCTGTTTCCACATTTGTTCAATTGAATTTACGTACCTTTTCAGTATGATTTTGTTTGAATTCTAATTTATAGCTTCTTACGAAAAAGTTGTTATTCCTTATAGTTTCTCACTAACAAGTTGTTTTACAAGTTGTGTTGAGGCTGAAGGTTTACATTTCCCACCTGACGACAGCACGCATGCTGTTCTGTGAATGTTTACAGACCATTTAGTGAACTTTCACGGAAGATCCTGGATGTAAACTGCCTCATACTAATCAAGGAAGGGATCGAAACGAGCACGATGCCTATCTCCACAACATTAGTAGGGCACTTTAGAAATGAGGTAGATTCTTTCTGATAAGAAAATTGAACTTGTAACACTTCTCAAAGAGAAACAGTCAGGGTTGGGTTCAATTTCATTTTTCGTGTGATTAATTACTTTTTCAAATTCGATTGCAATTACTGTAATTGTGTGCAAATGAAAGGGAAAATATTTAATTCAGGAAAATCCAAAAATAATTGGAAGTAACTAAAAATGTAATTGAACCAACCCTGGAAGTAACTTCAAAATATGGCAAATTATACATTTAAACAAATTTATTATTAGTTCAAGGCAAAGTGCTGGTCGTGGGGCAACTGTTCTTGCCACAATTACATAGTGACCACAAGCCCAAAATGGTGATTACAAGTGAGTGATAAGTATCATGTTTAGTTTAAACTTACATTCTACTCATTGAGATACACTTTCAACAATAGAAACACTCTCAAAGTCACCTACAATGAGGTTCCAAACTTCTGGGAGGACACCAAATATTTAAATCTTCAAATTCTCAAAATTGTCAAATTCTTAAATTCAAATTCTTAAAAATCTCAAAAATCTAAGATCTGGGTCATTCCATGGGGTTGGGGCAAAAAGGAGACTAAACTCGCCAGGTGCACAAGATGGCAGCTACGACATGGGCATACTCTCACTTCCAGCTCCCCATGCACTCCCTTTAATGAACTCTTAAATTTACCAACAATGTACAAACTACATAAAAATTGCCTTAACACCAAATGTTCCACATTACTCATTCTTACCAGGAACCTATGAAGTGTCTACCAAAGACGAAAGGAGGCCTCCAAGCATCACATAATGTTTTATTTTGCTCAGCCTGCAGTACTCCATAGAATTCAACACAAACTATGCATGTGCTGTTTCCACATTTGTTCAATTGAATTTACATACATTTTCAGTATGATTTTGTTTGAATTCTAATTTATAGCTTCTTACGAAAAAGTTGTTATTCCTTATAGTTTCTCACTAACAAGTTGTTTTACAAGTTGTGTTGAGGCTGAAGGTTTACATTTCCCACCTGACGACAGCACGCATGCTGTTCTGTGAATGTTTACAGACCATTTAGTGAACTTTCACGGAAGATCCTGGATGTAAACTGCCTCATACTAATCAAGGAAGGGATCGAAACGAGCACGATGCCTATCTCCACAACATTAGTAGGGCACTTTAGAAATGAGGTAGATTCTTTCTGATAAGAAAATTGAACTTGTCACACTTCTCAAAGAGAAACAGTCAGGGTTGGGTTCAATTTCATTTTTCGTGTGATTAATTACTTTTTCAAATTCGATTGCAATTACTGTAATTGTGTGCAAATGAAAGGGAAAATATTTAATTCAGGAAAATCCAAAAATAATTGGAAGTAACTAAAAATGTAATTGAACCAACCCTGGAAGTAACTTCAAAATATGGCAAATTATACATTTAAACAAGTTTATTATTAGTTCAAGGCAAAGTGCTGGTCGTGGGGCAACTGTTCTTGCCACAATTTAAAGGTACTGGGTAAGAGTGATTCTACCCTCCTAAACTCTTACCCAGTACCTTTGATTCACAATTATGAGACACTTATGCAGTGGAACCTTGTTAACATAACTTGTAAAAGCAAGGGGAGGGGGACCTTGTAATGGCCAGGCCACACTGAGCTGCCGCGACGTGACCCAACGCAGCTGGACGGTTTGCCTGTCTGACGCAACGGCAGACAACTGCGAGAGAACATGTTCTATCGTCTGCACCGAGGTCCAACGCGACAAAACTGCATTGCAACGAGGGAAAACTGCCATGTCACACTGAAACAATGGCATGGAAACGTCCAGTTGCATTGCGTCGCATGAAACCGCTTAGTGTGGCCCGGCCTTAACATGTCATTTTCAGGTCCCTATTGCTGTTGCTTTTGCAAAATGAATGAGATGACAAACTCTGACGCCACACCAATTGAAACCTGAGGCCTACACGTTTATTGCTGAGGTTGCAACCATTCTACCTACAGTCCAGTATGTAAGCAAAAAGTATCAACAGTCACTGCTCCTGGAAATAAAAATTCTGTGCAGTGTATGCTTGCTCGATATGAGCGTGTTATGGCAGATGGTCTAGCAGCCTGCAAATGCAAGAAATAAAATGTTGGAAGAATTTGTTCTTCTCAGTATAGTACAGTGCACCACTTGTCCAATTTACTCCAGTCCATATTTTCCTGATAAGGTTGACAGCACTGTTTGATCAAATTCATACAAAAATTTTCTGCCAACAGGATGCATAACTGGTACTGGCAGCTTTCCCACTATGTCTGACTTCGGATGAGCAGCCTCTGGCTCCGGCGAGAAGCTGTATAAACCGTCGGTTGTACGTTTCAGGAATTTGACTTGTACGACATCACCTCTAACAGCAGTTATCTGTAAAAATCAAGCACAAAATCAAGTACAATGTAAATTATACAGGTAAGAAATGCAATACAGAGGAACCTCTTTGCAACGAGGTCCTTGGACCATGAAAATTACCTTGTTATATAGGTTTCTCATTACATCAGGGTAAAAAGCAAAAAACAAAGAAGAGCTGGGACCAACAAAATTACCTTGTTATAAGAGGGATTTGTTATATCCGACCTCTTTATAATGAGGTTCCACTGTACCACTTGGTGATGTCTCAGATAACGGGTAAATCTACTGCAAAGGTACATAGTTTATCCACATGATGTGAAACACAAGTACAATGCATATGTGTACAGCTTGGTACAGCAAGTATCAGTTTACTTTCCTCAATGCTCTGACTTGTTTTTCTTGAAATACCGAATGTTTAAAATTACAATCAGAGAAGAGTAAGAGAATACCCACAAACCAAGCCAGCAAACTTACCAATGCCATGTAAACCAATCCTTTGGTACTATCCGTCTTCTTGCCACATACTTCAAAACGCACTGCAACATAGGTATTAACTTTGTACCTGTAATGCATAAAGAAAAAAAAAAAGAAAATATCCCAAGATTAATATTGCAAATGAATTTACTTAGATCTCATGATAGAAGACATGAAATAAATATTTTAAATGGGACATTTCTGAAATATCCAGATCAATAAATGTTAGTGTTGATGAAGAGCTTTAAATTTCAAGATGAATATTATTGTACAGCACATTCAACAAATATCCATTTCTTGTTTTTACCTGTTGTGATAAACATAGATACTTTCATACGCCTTCAGGCCAAATATTTCCCAACATGATAGATGTTTTACCTCTCACTATCATCAGAGCTCTGTGGTTCTGTCATGTTCATAGTATCAGGGGGATCATCTCTATGTGCTGTGGCAGGCGTACCGGCACCATGTAAGACAACAGCTGTGGGGGGTTCTAGTGTTTCTGTGACATCATCTGGGACAACAGCTGTGAGAACGTCACTGGTTGGGTCAGCTGGGGCTGCAGTGGTATTTGCTCTCAGTCTCATACCTGTGAGGGATGACATTACATGGGTTTGTAGTGAATGACATGTTGCTTATAAAATATGAGATAGCTGTAGGTGTTCTTTAAACTCCCAAATGGAATTTTCAGGTGACAGGATCTCTTTGAGAATCTGTTCCCTAAATGTATAGATGGGATTGACATGATTTAATCTCTGCAAGAGTCAAATCTGAATCAAACTGCAGTAATTTCTAGCCTCAAATGAGACCATGGTCAGGGTGATTTAAGTAATCATCATGCAAATATCTTCATGAAACATTCTAGGCCCATATGCTGAAACTTACAAAAAAAATGTGACATATAGATAAAACAATTGTAGATACTGTATACTGGGATTCATTATGCAACCTAGGAAAACATGACAATCTCATCTGCTAATAACATTTTTAGTGATGTAGATGTATATATTTTTTTAAAGTTTCAGAATACTGGCCCTGACCCCTACCTTGCTTATTTGCAGCTCTCAGGTCCACCTTCTTCCAGTTCTCGACATAGGTATTGTTTCTGCAGTTTCCATGGCCAAGTAGACAGGTGTCACACACACAAGTTAAATTTCGAGTTGAAATTACTCCACTCTCCACGGTCTTAACACAGTGTAGCTTTCTTGAACCTTTCACCAACTTTGTAGATCTGTTTTCCCTGTCTCTATTAACCTCTGCATGTGAAACAAAGAATGATGTGCGCAGAAATTTCTTGCAACATTGGCCGCCTTCGCTTTGCTTGTCTAGATGCTTCTTGGAAAACTCATACAGCGCTTTTGCATCACTGATTACTACCTTGCGAGTTAGAACTGCTGTTGACGCTTGAGATTTCACGACCGCACCCTCTCCATCGCTCGGGCCTTTACCATGTCTGCTGCCGAAGTAGTTGTGGATGACTGGGAAGCCAAAATCTTCTGTGAAGTAACTCACATCTGAGAAAGGTCCTTTCGATTTGTACTGGCTAGCACAACCATCGGAGTATCTGTACATAACTTTGATATTCAGCCCTCTCTTTTCTGCTAGGTGTTTACAGACTTTTGCTTGCATGGCATGCACTAAATGATAATCATGCCGAAGGTCATCACTGATTACAATGCAAGATTCTTGCACAACTTCACGGCAAGTCTCGCACCTGTAGTAGTTCACCATTGGGTGCAAAGTAGCTGAATTTTGGGCATAGTATGCAGTTTGCACTTCTCTCTGGAAACCGCATTTGTAATTTTCTGAGAAATCTACAATGCTCAGCACTGCTCCTTCTGGTAGGTTTGTCTTCAGTTTTGAGAACTGCTGTTGCTGCCAGTCTTTATTGAACAGATGTACAGCAATGTCATTGGCTTCATCCTTAAGCTGCTTTATGAGATCAGCTACAGTGCCCTTCTCGGTGACAAGCGAACGCTTCTTCACTTCTTTTGTCTTGTTTGATTTGGTGTGACAGGTATGGTTGACCATTTTCCAAACTTTCCATTCAACTTCCTCATGTGGCTCTTTGTCATGAAATATATCGTCCAGTTTGTGGATACCACAGTTGCCACACTTTCTTTCCAAACAGGTTGGCCTATGAAATGCTGATGCACTTGGCTTTGGACAGAGAGTTGCATTAGCAACGTCATACACTGTTCTCAATTTCACGTTGGCTAGTACCTCCAATTTTAGTTGCAGATTTTCGCAGTATTCGCAAAGACAGCCATGATATTTTGCCTGTCTCTTGGTGCTTACATGTTTAGGTCTGAGTGCATAGAAACTGGAAGAGCACACTTGTTGATCTGGATAGGTCTTGTTGTATTGTTCATGTAAAATGGCAATGGAGGTATCAATAATGCGTCTAGGCTTTCTGGTTTTTTTGCTTACAAGTCGCTTGTCTGGCATTTCTGACGAGTTAACTTCATAAAACTCATGAACCTGCTTTACGGTTTCCAAGTTGACCTTTGGCCTTCCTTGCTTTGACAATTTCTTGTTTATCAATTTCTTGTTTACACCAAACCGCTTACAGGCCTGTCTTTGCAGACGGTATTTTTTCATGAGGTGAAGCGTCGATGCTAGAATTTTCCGACTTTTCTTTTCTTCTTTGAGCCTTGATGACAGTCCTTTAGTGACTACCTCTTCAAGATTAGGCTGTCTCCTCGCTGTTTTGGTAAGTTTTACACCTGCTCCTGTAAAGGCTGCTTGTTTTGTAGGAGAAGCTTTGTTAAGAATGTCAACAACAGTACCAACAAAGTGTGATGTCTTGCTGGGTAAAGCATGTAATGCCCTTTTCAAGCTCTGTCGTCTAGCTGGGTTTGATCGTACATCGTTCCCTTCAGCATCTTTAAATTCTTTCATTTGGCGTTTTCTTGCCTCTATGTCTCCATCTCTTTCATGCAGTTGGAGTTGCCTTTCTCTCTCTCTTATCTCCGCTTCCATTGCCCTAAGGTGCTCCTCGTCAGCTTTTAATTTCTTTTCTCTTTCCTGTAAGATGACATCTTTTTCACATTGCCGCTTCTGTGCGTATAATTCTCTTCTCCTCGCTTTAACTGCTTCATGTCTTTCGACTGAGTATGCTTCACGCTGCTTCCGTTTTTTGTTTCTTTCATACTCTTTTTTTTTATCAGCTTGTTTCCTCGTCACAGGAATGTGTGGTTTGTTCTTGTTCTCTTCCCTTTCTTTTTTCTTTTTCTCAGCAAATCTTCGCTGGCGGATTCTACTTTTCTCATTGTACTTCTTCTTTTTCTCTAGCCACTCTTCAGCTTCTTCTCTTTCCTCTGATTTGAGGTTTCTTTTTCTTAAAGTCTTTTCGGCCAATGCCATGTTTAGGCGGTACATCTGGCTGTACAACTTTCCACTTTGTTGCACTTTTTGGTATTTTTGGGGGTCATTTTGCTTCAGTTTATGTCTCCAACTTGTACTGGCACTTCTACTTTTTCTCTTTGTCTGACTGGCCCCACTTGATTGACCACTATCCTCTCGATTTTGGCATCGAATGCGGAGAGCAAAGGGCAGTTTGATTTTTTTTTAAGTTTCTTTCACTTTGCTTTTGCACGGTGACCTTTTGCCTTTGCGTGGTGACCTTTTTGCTTCGCCTCTGCAGGCCACCCCTCTCTCTTTGAATTGGCGAGCCATCTTCAATAGTGAACCCTGTTAAATGAAAAAGAATTGACTTCATAAATCGTAATATGGTTTAAAGCATAATTTTAAAAAATATCAGGTGTGAAACAGAAATTTCAAAAAAGAGGAAACACTTGTCTGAGGGAGCGGAAAAAAAAAAAAAAAAAAATCCCAGACTCAAAATCCGCGGAGAAATCTCATCCCTGTAAATACGGTAAGTGAATAGTTAAATAAAAATGAAGTATAAAGGGATTGGTAGTGGTTATGATTTCATATTAAATTTGTTTAAGTGTTAATGAAGTGTTCTAGAAATAACCCTAAACTTTTGGTATCATAACATAATTTCAGCTATATATGTTTCCAGACAAAAATGTTCAAGTGTTTATAAAGAAAAGTGTTCAGTACATTTTCAGTGTCTGTAAAATTTATCAAAAGTGCTGGCAAATTCTGGAAAATTAAGCTCAAAAAATCAAGGGGGATAACCCCCTCCCATGAGGGGGTGGGCATTGGCGGCGGAAGCAAAAAAATTTAGGGGGGGACGCGGCGGAAAAAAATTTGACAAGCAAAAAAAAAAGGTTATCAACCAAAATTAAGAGGGGGATCCAGGAAAAAAAAATTGCCCCCGATTGTTGTCTGTTGGGGGTTTCAATAAAAAAATTTTTATCACCCAAAAAAATTTTTATCACCCAAAAAAATTTGGGGGGGACGCAACCCCCCCCCCCCATCCCCCCCCCCCCCCCCCCCCCCCCGCTTCCGCCGCCTATGGGGGTGGGTAAGGTAACACCACACCGGATCACTGCCTATGCAACCAAGAGTTAATTTCTGGACATTTAAAACTTCATGGTAGTCTCAAATATATTATCCTCTTAGGAATGCATAATTGATTCCCAAACCCGGTACTTCAAAACAAAACAAAAAAAGGAAAATGTAGACCAGCATAAACTAAAGTTTTAGTGTCTATTCTCCATTTCACTTTCACCCAAACTTGCTTAGAATATTACACTTATCTTATTCAAAATCTTTGAAATGGTTAGGCCTACCTAATCAGAATTTATTAGATAGAGTACACTACTTGGGAAATATTTAGTAACAAAGTTCTTCATAAAACCACTACCCCAGCCAGGGAACTGGACACCACGCCTGCCATCTTCCAACCCCAGAGTTCAGGGGATTATTCTGTGACTGAATGGGTCACATAGCTATGTTTCCAGCTGCTAAATTTGCCACTTTTTGACCAAGTATCCCTCTTTAAATCCACTTAAAAACACAAATATTATTTCTGAATCTCCTATGACACTTTGATGGTCAGATTTATCATTTTCAAGTGCAGAAAATTACCGCCAATATCGCAAGTGACTTGAAAATACGAACTCACATACACAATACACCATTTAACACATGTGGGACTAACGCGGCACGACGCATAAGGGACACTGCACTTCAAGGCGTCCCCGTCGTCATGCTAACGTTGGGTGTACAGTGCTCCACAAATGACTAGTATTACCATGTTGATTACGGCAATCTAAGCATAATATTGGATATGAAACGATACGGTATTTGCAAGTAGTAATTGCGACAGGTGTTGCTTGCAAAATTATGCCGCTACAATGAAAGACGGAGTGTTTTCATCGTCAATACTCGTACTTCGTTAGCGGGGACACGGTGAATATGGTTTCCCATTAACAGCAACATTGCATGTGTGAAGGTTTCACCACCGAGCACAAAACTGTCCCGATATTTTACGCTTTTCGTAATAATCGAAACAATAAAAATTCATAATCATAATGTTTAAAATCTACAGAAAATCGTGCTTACATTACTTTTGAGAGCTCGATGATGATTCCGGCGTAATTTGCAGTGAAAGTGCCACCGACGTTAGGGAGGGACACAGAGTACACATCGTGGTTTGTAGCGCGCTGAAAAGATCTACTTTCATCGAGCCTGATATATGACGTAGATCGGGCCTGAGATATGACGTAGGGTACATTTCGTTCATGAATTTATTGGGAGTGTGCTTGGCGGAGTAATAAACTCGTGACCGACGTTAGGATATCGAAGGGACACAATATGAACGCGTCATCCAAGAAACTCAAGAAATTACGATGTATTGTACTTATTATACAAAAAAAATGTGATGAAAATTACATTTTCGTTCATTAATGCTAAAAAATGAAATATTTGCCGGCAAAAAACATGTTTTTGCTTAGTAATATTTCACCAAAGCAATACCTATCATACGTGAGGACGGGGACACCAACGCTTACGTCGTGAGGCTAAAAGTCCAATATTTTGGAAAGCAAATTAGCACCCGATTTGTGGAAAAGTTGCATAGCATTTTAAACAATTGTTGATAGACATTACTTCCAATAAAAATAAATTAAAAAAAAGGACTTTTAAATACACAAACAATGTATTAAAATTTAATGTAAAAAATGTCACGCCGACATTAGGAAAAACCTAATGCAACAACCATACTTCTTGCTCGTGGCAAGCCAATTATAATTTTTTCCGTGCCCCAAAACTTGTATACGGACATTATGAAACACAGTGCACACATACTACCTAAGGAAACTCAAATTAGTAGCATTGTAGTGAATAAAACATTGATATAAATGCAGGGACACCAAACACAGCCAATGGGTTCCTATTTTATGGAAATAGCCACTTGACATACCATAAATTCCTGACATTTCTTTCTTGGTGTTTAAAGGCATAGTTTACCATTTGCAGATGAAACAAAAACTCAGCATTAGTGCTTTAAACTAGTTCTGAAATGCGAGTTAGGGATAGAAACAACCACTGTAAAAAAACTGAATCCGTATAATCGATGCTAAGTATTGTTAAATACACAAAATTTAAACAATAGTTATAATAAGAATACTTCCAGATTAAACCGTCTACAGTTACGGTTTATTGAGAAAAATACTGATATCTCCTTATATTTTAGGCTTTATTGCAAAAATTTTATATGGTAGGTCGTTTTGTGATACAACAGACCTACACATATGCATCAAATGTGATATCTTGAACATTTTTAAAATCACTGCTACCAAAGGTAAACTGGACCTTTAATGTCTGACCAATAGCATCATGCCCCTTTTGATTGGCTGGCCAGTCCGACAATTTGAATTTTTCTCTCTTTTTTTTTCAGATGTGTGACTAATCATTGCAAAACTTGAAAAGAGGATCATGGTGAAAACGAACATCTCTGGTATGATGTTGACAACTTTCAGGATGGTGTGATACCTTGAGTGCAGATATTACAGACTCAGCATGACAAACCATGTTTATTGCAGACACAATATGAATCCAGTCCTCTGCTCTGTATCTAAGTTGGTTATTAGCCTACGCACCAGTCGTTTTTAGGGTTTCAGGGATTCTTCCCCAATGTGCTTCATAATACAGTTCAATCTGCAAAGGGTATGAGAGCAGATTTCGATTCAATAAAAATTAGGCGTTTTCACATCAGCCCGATAAAAATCCAAGCTCGAAATATTTTTCACGATTGCGAATTAGAGCGCTATTTCATTTCTTATTCACATCAGCCCGATGAGGGGGTAGCCCGAATAGTTAAAATTTTTAAAATAGCTAATTCGACAGCTGAGTATAAGCAAACAGCATCAGTAATGCGTATGCCCTCTCAAAAATTCTTCATGATTTGTGTGCAGTTTGCCTCGATCGATCGGGTCACACACGTTAGGCATGATGGGATGCATCACGCTAATTTCTCGAGTCGTTGTCTCATTATTAAATGGCGCGCTACTATCCCGCTATTTCAGAAATTTCCCGAGTTGGACTCGAGAAATTTTCTCGATCGGAGCGATACAATTAGCGTGCTATTAAATTTGTCACATTATCAAATAGTGCGCTATTTCCCTTTCGGGAAAATTTCCCAAGTCAGAAAATAGCGCGCTATTTGGAAACATCGGGCTGATGTGAAAACGCCTAATGATCTATACACACAAAGAAACTGATTATGAAGAAGATATGATATGAAATTAACTGCTAGGCTAGCTGCTCACAAAATAACTTTGCAGAATAAAGTGACATAAGAATTCATGTGACACAAAGCATATGATCAAAGACTCTGGAAGCAAGACTAGACAGCATATGGCAAAGCAAGTTCTTGTCTGCCAGCTGGCAAACACATCAACTCCAGCGTCTGTGCACGGTAATTGAAACTGCTGGCAGGGATGAGCGCGCTTCAAGGAAAATTTTGTGCAGAAACTTTGTAGAAACTTCTTTGTTTCAGCAACAAGACTACCATGAAACCAGAACACAAGTCAATTTTGAAGTATCATTAATCATACCCTAAAAGTATGTCAAGAGGCTGTCAAGCTGGGAGTTTCATGGGAAGCCACTATCTTCCTCAGAAAGAATATTTCACTCATTTTTTTTCTTAGGGGGGGGGGGGGTTATAATGCTTCCAGCTCTTTTTTGATCGATACACTGTTGCAAGTTATTGCTACACTCTGAGAATGCAGTGTACAAGTATTGTACATTAAATGTATTCTGTACACTATAGCTTTACTTCAGCTCTATCAGTTTGATGTTCTGGATCCACAAAACAAAATTTTATATCTCTGAGAGAGTGACTATTAAATCATCTCTCTGAAAAAAAAACAAAACAACAACAACAACAAAAACAAACAAAAAGACATGTTGACCCGGCATGCCCAAAGCTGTGATATTGGCCGATTAAGCACGAGTGTGTGGTTCTTTACTTTTGGCTTGCCTCCATGGAGGTCAAGGCACTACTGTATCACAGTATGTATACCATGAAAATAATATGCATTACAAATCTGCAATGTAGGTCGTGGAAAACTGTGTGCCTACAAAATATCATGAAAAAAAAAAAAAAAAAAAAAAACAGAGGCACAATTCCCTCATTGAAGTGGTCTCCCAAAAAGTATGAAACTGTGCTCTTAGAACAAGAACCAGGCAGCACAAAAATAAAAATTATCAGTCAGGCACCCTAATATGTCTGCCTTGATGAGATTATACTGTATACATGTACATAAGAAAACTTGGAATCTTCGTGCTCAAAAAGTGCTACATTTTCAATCCAATATTACCCAGACACATTTAACTCTATTATAATATTGGATTACACAACTGACACACATTCACATGCATGCACACAAAGTATCTTGCCAACTTGATACAATTTGCAAACACTGCTAATGTAGCTATGTATGAGACACTGTTCATAGTCAGGCTTTCATTTACACAGTCTTCCATATTTTCACATTTCAGTTGTGTTGGTGATCTAGTCTTTACAAGGGACTTCGTATTTGTCCTAATCCTTAGGATAACATCAAATCCTCCCATATCAATGAAATGCCATGTGGTTCGTAATAAATAATTCTCCTTTTTGCATTTTTTTTTTTTGTACATGTTTTCAAATTCTCCTGGCATGCACTCTTACAAGTAAATGTAGAATTCCATTTGCTTGCAAAAACAGATTTATCATATAAATCAGTTCTGGCCTAGATATTTAAATGCATCCACACGCCAATTTGGTGAATAATTCGGCCAACAGATTACATTTCAAGTGCCATACTCAAAACAGATTAATTGAAACACGCATGTACCCGTAATACATTTCAACCAGAGCACCAAGCTTATCTGATTTCAATGCAAATGTGTGACGCCTTGTACCACAAACTACAAGATACGAAGGACCCGCAAAGTTGGCTAAGAGTTTGGAGGACATCTGGATTTGCACTACCTTGCTCTTTAACCCGTTGAAGACGAGTCCCGAGTATACTTGGGCAGGTGTCAGATGGGAAACGCGTGTTACAGCAAAATCAGTCTGTCCTCAATGGGTTAATATGGAAAGGTGTAATGTTAGGTAAACATACTGTGCAAGCCTGCCCACAGCAAGTTCTACCTATTTGTGTACTTAAATGCAAAGCCACAAAACTTCAACAATACATGCAAAACTATGCTGTTTCCAAAATGGGTTTTGAATGCATTTTTAATAGCCAACAACCCTGGAATCACAACAAAATACATCATTTCAGGTATAGCATTCGGTACAAAGAAAACACCATTTACAGTCTACAGTGACTTTCTTGTGACACTACTACAGGACGAAAATTTGATGTGACTCAAAATACGTCACCTTCTAGGGTCCATTACTGAGGTGTTTGTTGGATGCTTGTGGGTGGCACATTGTTATCAATACTGTAAAAATTGATATTTTTGCAGAAGTGTTCTTTTGCGCATGGCCGAGTAAGATGAATTTCTAATTAATCTTTAATTCCCCAGAATGAAGACAACATTGCATGGTGGCACAAAAAGCAAGCAAATATATTTGCACGCTTTTATATTTGCACTACTGGTAAAACACATAAATTTTCAGTGCATTACTTTTCGCACATTTCATGCTTCTTTTGGTTAGGGTGAATTCCAAAACCCATGAAAATATCTTCACAATTTTTTTCTGCACATTTTAAATGGATTGACAATCGTGCAGTGCGAATTCAAGAACCCGTGAATATGTTTTTGAGCCACTCAGCGTGAAAAATTAATTGTGCAATAGTATGGACGTTTACAGTACTTACTTTCTGGTTGGGCAAAATGCATGAAAATTTTCACTTTTACAGAAGCCCTTTCATGCTTGGCAAATTTCACTCAAGATTTAAAGGGACTGTACAGTACTGGTTGAGGTAGGGATTCATGTTTTGAACGTTCCTAAGTGAGATAACGAAAAGCCTCTTATGAAATATGAAAGAGCATGTAATTTTAAGAAGGATTCAACGTTTATTTGATGAAAATTGGTATTCAAATGGCTGAGATATCCAAAAAAGTGCTAATAATAAAAGGCGACATGCCCCAACTTTATTAGTATTTCTTTGTTTCACCTTGTTTTTGGATATCTCAGCCATTTCAAAACCGATTTTCATCGAATAAACTTTTGATACCCCTTAGAACCGCATGCGCTTTGACATCTCATAGAGTGGTTTCTGAATATCTCACAAAACGTTAAAAGCTAAATCTTCACCTCGACCAGAACTGTACACACCCTTTAATACCCAACAACTCTTGGTGACACTGTAGCAAGAAAGGCATTGCAGATGGTAGATGACTCACTCTCGAACCATCCCTGTTAAACTTGTGGCTGTCTTGAGAACTCTTGGGGGAAGGTGTAGCATGAAAGGCATTGCAGTGAAAATCTTGAGTGAAAAGTGCAGGTCAGCAACGTCTTGCGGACCATTTGCGCTTGCTCTTTAACATATACTTGCACTGCAGGAGAGCGGGCGAGAGAAATTCAAGCTGGAGCTCATTCACTAGTTGCTAGTATGAGAGAAATTTTTCGTGGATGTTCCCCATTTGATTCCCCGTTGAATCTCCTGGGTGATCACCCAAGTGACTACCTAGTGTAAAAGGGGTATCGTGATACCCCATGGGTAATCTCTTAGAGGTGATAAAGAATGCATTTATCAACTCACTTCTGGAGCAGAATTAAGGTTTCCAAATAAAATTCAGGGAGTTCTGGACAGTTGATAAACACAAAGCTGCTTAGATTATGGGGTTAGAAATGTGTTTCTGAAATGCCCCCAAAAAGTGTGATTGCACACATGTTAGAGCCAGAAAAGCATTTCTGTAGAGTTGATTGTCAAAACGCAAAGTCGTTTTGAAGCTGTAAGGTGCTCGGACCTGCCCACGCCAACCACTGCCAACTAATCACACTTCCCCGCTCCTCCGGTCAAACTGTGTATTAGGAGCTGCACAGTGACAAAGGCCTCCCAATCGACTCACGACAGAGTTGATAAATGCAACAACTCAAGAAATGTGATCTGGAAGACGTTCGCAAACACGTTTCAAACATGGGAAAGTTGAAGAACGCAGCCAAGGACCTACCTTGACGGAGAGCCTGTTGCACACCACCCTGGTGATCCGTATCCATGACGGTAGCTCCAAGACCTCCATCAACACCTCTTCATCAAGCTCTAGATTGGTGAGCTGGCCCTCTCCTTTTAGGGTGCTCAGACCTATCTTGTCCTGGGACAAGTTCTTCACAAACCTTCACAGAAAGAGGAATGCACAAAACAAACAGAAAAGGATAGATTGGTTTTAAGATGGGTGCTTAGTTTTCAGAAACCTGTAAAGAAAGAAAACTACACAGACAAACAAACAGAAAAGGATAGATTGATTGAAAGTTTGGTGCTTAGTTTTCACAAACCTGCAAAGAAAGAAAAAACATACAAAAGCAAACAATAAAGGATGGACAGATTGAAAACTAAACATAGTTTAGAACATGAGATCACTGGCAACCAATGACAAAAGAACAAAATTTACACAGTTTAAAGGCCAAATATAGTACTGGTATGCCTGTACAAGCTGCAACTGTTAAATTTTGCTCCAAAATGTACATGTATGCCTATCTAAAAAATGTGTGGAATAACACTGTAAATACAATAACAAAATATTCGTTGGGTAACAACGAAAATGCTAATTATTAACCAAACTAGAAAAGCACTCAGAGAGCGCAGACTTCCGCCAAGCAGCTACTTTCTACCAATGATCTTGCTCTTCCATATAATAGAATCTTCAGATTAGTGAAGGAGGCAGACTAACCAGTTGCCAGAAGAAGAGATCAGTGACTTCCACCAATATAGGCATGCTGAAAAATTGCCCGATTTCCCAATATAGAAGCCTTTGTTACGCCATAAACCCCAAGATGTGCGGCTCGCCTCGACCCAGCAGAAACTAGAGCAGGCGCTTTAGTGCACGCATGAAAACCTAAAAAATGCACAGCTTGAACTACCAAGTTCATTGACTCTACCTGCCAAAATATCAAAAATCCTTCATAAATTCCCCCAAAATTCTCGGATCACTACCAAAATTTAATCATCTGTTACTTGTGTCATTCTCAACCTTTCCTGTAAGTTTCATCCACATCTGTTAACTACTTTTTGAGTTATTTTGCACACAGACAAACCAACGGTAACGAAAACATAACCTTCCCCCTTGGCGGAGGTAAAAAGGTTCGCATCTCAGAACTTACCCAATCCTGGCCAGGCTGACTCAGATACTCGGGGACAATTCGGCCTCGCTTTGACAGCGGGGCCGAGTTGTCTCTCCGAATAGTACAGTACTGTACCGCGTCAGACAAGCGGGGCCTCGCCATCACATCGGAAACCACAACACAACTACAAAACATACAAATTTACATGTATATGTTACTTATAAAAATTTATACGTTACTCACATAAAGAGTAAAAGTGCATGCTTTACAGAAGGTACGTGCACATTAAGTCCATAGACGGCCTTCGCGATATGTCCATGGAACAAAAAAATGGCACTTTTTAGCACAATCCCTGACTGGCGGGGTTCATCGTTGCAGAATTCAAAATGGCGCGTTGATCTCTCTGCAATTGTGCGCTCGCCTGCGTGACCATAAGTGCAGTGATCTTTTGCATACGTACGCTGCTTGAATGTAGGAGTACAGTCGACGGCGTGACCTTTAAAAAAGTGAATTCAGATCGCGTGAACTCCCGATTACAGTAAAAGTGGAAATTTTTGCGCATTTCGCACAACCAGAGACTAGCGTGAAAATAAAACCACACAAATATTTTTGCATGCCATATGTTCCAGTAGTTGATGCTTTGATTCCGCGGAATTAAAAACACGCGCAACTCTTCTTACCCTACCGAACGCAAAAATCATGAAAATATCCACTTTATTTAGTACCGAATTCAAAATGGCCTGGTTTGAAAGACGATGTACCGTTCGCACATGCTGCATATAATCTTTGTTTTCTGTAAGTTGTGAATTGTGTATGTCAATATCGATAACATAGCTATAAAGTCTCATTTAAATGAAGATTGTCTTTAATGAGTTTGGTGACAAAAAATGATGTCTGGTATCAAAACTCAATGCAATCCTAAAGTTCGCTTTGTGTTTGCTCTGTGCCTCTGTGACTGTGTTGATTGTGGGCCGCGCTGGTTGGTACAGCCCTGTCGCAATTTTATACAGCGACTGGGCTGTGTTCGCTAGATATTAACCCAGTGTAGTTCAAAAGTCTATTATTGAACCTTGAACCTTGAAGGAGTTAATCCCTTGTTGCAGCTTTCCATGGGAAGCCATAAATAGATGTAGGAGTAGGACCTACCGGCAGTGGTACTGGTGGGATGGTGGTACACCAATTCACCACTGTGACATCAACGGCCAACGCCACGGACATAGACAGACTGTATCAGATTTATAGCAAATATAACCAATTACACAAATAAAAAACATACAAATCTAGAACATACAAAACACGTGTGTGCCTGTGCGCCTTATACTCACTTTGATAAATGTTTGATGATCTGATTCTTAATTATCGACGTCATTTTCGTTTTCGCTGTTTCGACACTAGCAATTCACAAGAAGAGGTGGGCATGAACTCGAGCGGTGATGAGTTACGACAACGTCGCCGCGGGTACCGACACCGAAGCCATTTCTGTAGGACTGACACCTTATTCCATAGAATACATGGTTGTCGGAAGAATTCTAATTCTATGATCTGTTTATATGGGTGATGGGCTTTTACACTGTCAATGTTGGCGTATTCAACACCAGTCGTAGAATCACTCTACAACATGCAAAGCACTATCCACTGAACTGAGGTCTGGCATCATCACACAGATCAATGCTGTCGTGATCATCAAAGAGCAGTCGCGATATTGCTGACGATAATCTATTATGATTATTGTTTAGACTTTTTTTTAGCCAATTGCACTAATATGTCCAATTACATATTTCTTAAATTAATTTTTATGGTACTATAACTTTGAAATGATTTTTTTTTTGCATGTTTACTGTATTTTTTCATATAAGCATTAGTGAAATGTAAGGAAAAAGATCAATCAATCATATTTTTTGAACAATATTGTCTTGGAACTAAGAATAGATCATAACACTCCTGTCTAAAGATGGCGCTATCTAGGAAAGAGTTTCAGTCAAAGAGCTTTTCCCCAGTAGTGGTGGCCATAGGAGAAAAATCTCTAAGCTCTTTGGTTTCAATCCTTGATTTTCAAAGAGTTTAGTTGAGTAGGTGAGGAGAAAAATCTCTGCGTTGGATTTGCACTGCTGCATCTGAGCAGCTTGGGCAAGGACGTGACAGCCGGGTCAAGGGAAAGCGAATACTATTCAAAACAATGACGTTGCGCATTCATTTTATTTGCATGTTTTTCTATTTTGCTTGATAGTCGCGTGTTGTTCAACGCTTTCCAAGTACTCTAATTGCCTTTTCTTCTACCTTCCTTTGCACTTGTCAATGCGATGTTGTTCCCTTCTATTCTAATTTCCAAACTACTGTATTTTCCAATACAGCTGCAACTGTATGAATTCATTTCGATTATATTATGTATATTAGGCTAAAACTAGAGACACTTTGTTTTCAAATTACATTCTCACTTCCAATCAAATAATACAAAATACATCAATTCTCCTAGGTATTATGCCCTACTGTAAAAACATAAGAGACTAATAATTCTTTTAAAAATTGCTAAAATAATAATTTCCATGTTTCAATTAAAAAAATACAAAAGAACAGCAATGACCGCAGAAAAGAAAAATGAAAGTATATGCCTATAAGTAGAGATCATTCCCCTAACTAACCAGTTGGCTCACTACAATAGGCCTAATTCCTATACTGCTACTACTACACACTACCGTAACCATCAGAGAGAGAGGGAAAAAAAAGAAACACGCACACACACACACACACACACACACACAAATAACTATCTAATTAACTAAAATAAATAACTATTTACTAAATGCTTATCAATTACTAGCTCGATTGCAGTCCTGTAAACGTTGATTGCAGTTCATTACTCAGAAATGAAGGTAATCCTACAATGAAATAAGATTAGTTAGGGCCTATAAAAAAACGTAATCCCAAGATTTGTTGTTCCGAAGGTTCGCAATTTCAAAAATGAAATAAGGTAGTGGTATATTCCGGAGGTTCGTTAATCGGAAATAATGGGAAAAAAAAAGAGGTTCGCTACTATTCCAAAGATTTGTTGAACCAAAGTTTCCTTAATAAGGCTTGTTATTCCGAAAAAAAAAAAGTCGAGTAGGCCTACACACCTTCATTGCATGTTCGGATTAACGATCCTTTTTTATGTTCGAATCAACTGTAAAGCTTTGGATTTACGAAACAATTTTCATGCTGGGATTACGAACCTTAAGTATAAAGAAGTTTCAAATATAGAACATCACAAATGCAATGTTTGGATTAAAAGACTCTTTACACCATCGGGAGCAGTGATTTTAAAAATGTTCGGGTTATCACATTAGAGATGCAAGTTAAATTTGAAGAGTTTGTTCGCAAAAACCGAAAAGTCCATTTTTGAAGATTTTGAAGTACGGTCTCTGTCATAAAGTACAAAATAATACCTTTTAAATGATATATTGGTCACTACATTGATAAAGGCACATTTTTGAAGTTATGATCAAAAGAAGCAAAAATTTTCTTATTATTCTCCTTATTTTTCTTGACCTTTAATCGCAAATATCTCCATTTTGCAAATATGGACTTATCGGTTTTTGAGAACAAACTCTCCATTTGAAGTTCAGTTGTAGGGTCATATCGCAAAACAACCTACCAAAATATAAATTTCGGAAGCCTAGAACATAAGGAGATACGGTTCTTACAATAAACCATAAGTGATAGACGGTTTATTCTAGAAACAATTCTATTTTATTGTTCACATTTTGTATATTTATAGTAATACTTAACATTTATTATAATACTGCTTAACATTTTAACACTTTTTTCTATCCCTCACTCACATTTTGGAAATTCTATTTTGAAGCACTAAAGCTAGGTTTTTGTTTCACCTGGAAAAAAAGTAAATATTGACTTGAATCAAACCCTTTTATTTTCGTATTAACGAACATTTGCGATATGCGGGATTTGTGTTTCGGAATAAACTAAACAATTCGGAATACGGTCAATGAACCCCATATTTTCTGATTAACGAACCTTCGGAATATCTACGAACACCATTGTCATGTTTACAGTGGTATTAGTGTATAGGCTACAATTAGTGTATATGCTAAAATTAGATGACTTTAAAGGTAACCTATAGAAGTACTTCAAGTAATCTGCACAGTTAGAAATTAAAAACAGTTAGAAATTTAAAAAAATAATTATTATTTTAAAGTCGGAAACTATTATGCTCAACAACATACACTCTAAGAAAAAAAGGTTCTCAAATGGTTCTCGTCGGCTCCAAAATGGTTCTCATCAGATGGTTCTCGCAAAATGGTTCCGATGAGCACCTATAAATGGTTCCCAATCGAAATGGTTCCGTTCGTCACCATTTGCTAGTATGCGATCCAGTCCCCGAGTGTTATTCGTGGTACTCCTGCAGGTCAAACAATATCTTTAGGTCCACTTTCATTTTCCCCTTGCTGTATATTCGAATGCCAGATGTAAGAATCACCAAAACTGTGGTATTGGTACAAAAATATTGTATGTGTTTCTACTGCTGTGATAATAAAAAGTACATATTGTTTTTTATCGTAGACTAATGACTTCTCTTGGCTGCGTGCCAACTGACAGCTGCCACCATCCAATTTTAGCGCTCGATCAGATATGCGTACGCGTAAACGTACACATACTAGTTCTGCACTGTAGGACTATGTAACCGCGGCGGCACGCGCGCCGCGGCTATATGTAGCCCTGTGCTGCCTGCCTGCGCCTATGCAAACCTACCACCGCACAGCGGCAGAGTGCCAATGCAATACCCATGCATGCAAGCAGCTTTATATACTAGTAGCAGCAGCATGCAGACGGCTAGTGTAGACACACACATAAACACATCACACCCATAACGAGCGGCACCCGTGTCGGTAACGTTAGACATTAATTTTGACAAAGTGGACTGGAAACGTGTCACTGTCAATTCCATTTTCGCCATGGCAGTCATCACAATTTAGGAGAAGAGGTAAGATTTTTAGTTTTAATGTGGTTTTATCTCATTTTTAGATGACATTCGTTGGTACAAAATCAAGATAGAATGTTACGTGTTACTGTTAAGTGTTAGATTCATCACTCAGTTTTCGTTTTTAGTCAGTGATTAACCTTAACGGTTAGCTAGATCCTAACATGTTAATGTTAGATCTAATTTGATCGAAGATGCTATCTTGTGTAATGTTTACCAGGTACAGTAGATCCAGATCTAACAATAACATGTTAGGCCTGACACTTATCCCAATTAGAAATTTGGCATACCGGTAGCAATGGCTCATGGGCTAGCCCGAACAGACGCCGTGCGGGGCCGGAGCATGGCTGTCACGTTTTTACAGCGCCTGGGCAGGGCTAAGTTACTTAGCTAGGGCCTATGTATGCATGTAACGTTTAGACATTTCTAACGTTATGCCTATCAAAAATAGAGTCTACTGACTCCGAAACATATCCCAAACGCCGAACGCAAAGATAACTGTGTACAAGGAGCGCCCCGGGGTAAGGTCTATACCGTCTACATGCAATAAGGAAATTTGTTCTATCTATATTCGCACTTAGGCCCTATATGTTATAACTGTCAGTGTTAACGTTAGAGCCAATAGAGGTCTGTCTACAGCCCAGGAGGCCTAACTGTTAGGTCAAAATCTCTTCAGTATGTTTTCAGGCTTGTTCTAAGTGACGAGTCACGTCATAAAAAATGCCGTGTTCTGTTTATCGAATTATAGCAATGACATTGTTTTATTAACGCGGTGTAGGTCTATTGTATCATTCAATTCATATATCAGGGAAGTGGACACACCAACATGCACAGAAACCAGGGAACAAGTAAGTCTGGCCGGGACAATGAAGCAGTACGTACGTGTTCGGGTCGCTGGTGCGGTTAGGGAAAAAGGTAGACTCTACATTGATCAGAGAGACAGCCCGTGACAGACCGTTGACAACATCGGCCAGAACCGTAGGCTTAACACTAGCCAAGAATGAGGTGGGCGGCCACAAGAATTCATCGATCAGAATAAGAGCCCGGGATAGCCCATTTGCAGCATCAGCCAGAACCCTGGACTAGTCAAGAATGAGCTGTGTGGTTAAGACGATACCATCGATCAGAATGACAGCCTGTGATAGCCCGTTGACAGCATCAAACAGAACCGATGGGCTAGTCAAGAATGAACTGGGTGACCAAAAGAATACATCGATCAGAATGACAATTTTAGCCCGATAGCCCGTTGACAGCATCGACCAGAAACCTACGCTAGCCAAGAATGAGCTGAGTCAAAGAAAAAACACTGATGCTGCCAGAGAAAACCTTTGAGAAATATGTAGATGGGGTAGGTAAGTCCGTTTGCATTGACTTATAGTGTATTTTATAGCTGCTCTTTCAGAATCTGCCGTCAACCAGATATTCATGTCAGGCGACTTTTTGTTGGTTTGTGTGATGGAGGGTCACATATGTTTTGTTATGATCCCAATACAGTATTTGCAACTTACAATGTACCAGTGATAATGTTTCACTATAATTTGCATTTAACAGCTTTGAATCAACTGTATGGGGGGGGGGGGGGTAGACGTAATGAGATCAGACCAGATGCCAATCTGAGAAGTGGAGTCATTCATAGTTCTAAACTTTAAAAGCACAAACGGAAAATGCTCTTTATACTTCTCCAGTCATTGTGTGGTCGATTTCTGCACACTTTTAAAGTTTGCACCTAGACTGCTAAAACTTATTGCATTTATACCCACGCAGGAATTACATATTGTGTAGAGAATTGAAGATTATGTAATTTATTTCAAAGCACTGATGCACCTCTTGTCACCAGTTTATATTGCTGTTGCAGAAATACAAAATGTACTGTATGTGGTGGTGGTGTTTAAAAGACTGTTGGCAAATTTGGTGAACAAAATGACAAATGCTAACAACATATTATTGTCATAGGCAGGTTATAGGACAGCAAATTCAAACCTCAGCTTTAGGCCTGCATTGTATATAGTTTACTCTAATGAATTTGTTGCTCTGCTTTTAAAAAAAAAAAAAGTGTAAATGAAGAGTTTGTTCGCAAAAACCGATAAGTCCATATTTGCCAAATGGAGATATTTGCGATTAACGGTCAAGAAATATAAAGAGAACAATAAGAAAATTTTTGCTTCTTTTGACCATAACTTAAAAAATGTACCTTTATATGTAGTAACCAATATATAGTTAAAAAGGTATTATTTGGTACTTTATGACAGAGACCGTACTTCAAAATCTTCAAAAATGGACTTATCGGTTTTTGCTATCAAACTCTTCAAATTTTTATCGATTCCCAATGTTATATATTTTAGATCATGGTTGAGGAGTTTTGTTCATTCCTGCTTGCGAAACTGTGTGGGTGTGGTATCCTAGCTCTTTTCCCCTTTGGATTATTATTATCCTTCTCATTATATAACAGTATGTTCTTTTCTTTTCTTTTCTTTTTTTGTGTGTTTTCGTAGGACATGCTGTAAATTGTCAGAAGTCATGATTAACCTGAATTGATACTCTTCTTGTATTTGCAGTTGTATAGATGTGTCTATGGTACTTTCAAATGGCAGAACAACAGCAAAAAAGGTCACTCGTATACAAACAAAGCTAAGTCAATTCAAGTACTCGACGTTATGAATGTGAAGAAGTGTAAAGCTTATCCTATCCCAAGTATCATACCAGCAATATAATATATGTTTTCTGTGACAATACCAAAGGTTCTGTTTAATGGAATTGTTTTCCTGCCCTTTGTATAGTTGCTTTTACGACAAATATACGTTAAAAGAAGAAAAAACAAACAACAACACCGAACAAACTAGCAAATATGTGGAAAAAGTTCCTCATGCTACTTAAGCAGGTAATGTACTTGACTTCTGCCTATCTTAAGACTTACACAATTACTGTATCTCATCCATGCAGGAATTATTTCACACAGAATTAGAAATTTTGTTATGTATTTCAAAAGCCTGATGCACCTCTTGCTATTTTATATCATCTGTACAGAGATGTGTGATGGTGTTTCAAAAACTGCTCGGTACACAAATGACAAATATTGTGGGAAAAATTAGTGAACAAATGAAAATATTTTGTTAAGAATATTTGACAGATTATAACATGACAAATACAAACCTCAACTTAAGATTGTAAAAGTGAAGGTGAATAAATACATTTCTGCGAATTTGTGAAAGAGCAAATTTCTATGGTTTTCAGTTATTGAGTAATGTTTCATGAAAAAATATTGGTGAATGTTATGTACATGTATTCATGCTTGTGAAAGTGTGTGTGCATGGGTGTGTTATCCTTGCTCTTTTTTTTTTCTAGTGTCAATTATAATGTATGATATGCTGATGTATTGCTAATATACATGTTTTGAACGTATGTTTGACTGATCAGATGAAATTCAGATGAATTCATTTCATTTCAAATGGGTTTGTGATGCACATTTTCAATGCAGATAGGTAATGTACCTTTAAGAATGGTGCCAGTGAAGCACCTTACCAGCACTGCATGTGAAACACACCAAAAATACACAGACATCAATTCACATACTACATTCTAAGAAAAAAAAAAAGAAAGGTTCTTTTGAGCACCATTAAATGGTTCTCAGCACTGTCACAATAGCGACACCTTTTTTGGAGCCTGTGAGAACCTTTTTTAAATGGTGCCTGTCAGCACCTTTTAACATTGGTGCCTATTAGAACCTTTTCCAGTGAAATGGTTCCCATGAGCACCTTTTGAAAAGAGTCAAAAAGGTGCCCATCTTTAGTCAAAAAGGTGCCCATGGGCACCTTTTAAATGGTACTCACGAGCACCATTTCATCGGGAAAAAGGTTCTAATGGGCACCTTTTGCAAAAGGTGCCGACAAGCACCATTTAGAAAAGGTTCTCACGAGCACCTAAAAGGGTGTCGCTATTGTGACAGTGCTGAGAACCATTTAATGGTGCTCAAAAGAACCTTTTTTTCTAAGAGTGTAGCATGGATTTGTGAGCCAAACAAAATGTTCACTTCGACACACTATGAAAGACCATAATACCAAACCATCAAAAGCGGATGTGAAGTTCAGTTCTACTCAATATGAAATATTTCAATACAAAAACAGTTATTTCAAATGTTATAACCTTGAGATATTTGAGATTAAAGCTGCTGAAAGAAAGAAAAGATGATTGAAATGAAATCTTCAAAACTATTTCTTGATACGTAATGACTGCATTATCATTGAAAAGATTTTATTTTTCTCTTGATATATTTGAGGGCCTTGCTATAAACAATTTCGAAAACGGCGTTGATCTGCAATAGAATGTTTCCAATCAAACTCTTCATTATATACATATATTTAATGATTGAATGCACTAGTATATAGGATAGAATGTTTTCAAGCATTCAACATAAATATCGGGTATGAACACGAGTAAAACGTTCTATAGGAAATTGTTTGTTTGTTTGTTTGTTTTTTTTAGGATAAACAACCATAACGGAATAATACACAGGGTATCGTTTTTTATACCGCTCATGCACTCTGAAAAGTTAAGTGATGTTCTTGCGGTGACGTTGGCTACTTGAAACCCAAGTAAATTGAGTTGATGTAAACTATATCACCCAGAACATCTGTACAGTGAAATTTGAGGAAAGCTGGACAATCCTTTCAAAGTGTAGAGTTCAACGCAATACAACCTTAACTGTTCTAGCATAATGAAAAAGCACTTAGCTTCTTGCAAATCACCCTCCTCATAATTGTCAGCAGGACGGCATAAAACTGTCAGGAATAGGAACTTCCCACTGATGAACTGAAATAAAAGATGAAATTTTGTAGAATTCTTTTTATACTTACCACTCTCCTGCGACATGCACGAATAATCAATTGATAAAAAGTTACACAAAAGTCGGGATAATTCATAGCTTTTGAACAGATTGTCGGAAATTCCTCATGTTTCACTGATGTGTTTCAGTATCTTGCATTCACTCAATCGACAGAAATCTATATTTAAGGTTTCATTCCCCCTCTCTTTAAGAGTTATAGGAAATAATGTAACTAAGCAGGGTTAATGTGTAGCCCCCTCCCCGTTATGGTATTATACAGTATGTCCCCAAAAAAATTACAACCAGATTTTCGCATTGATAACACCCAATTATGATGAAATTGTCTCAATGCTACTTCAGGGTCTTAAAACATAACATCTTAGCTCTATTTTGCAGAAAACCCAAGTCAATTTGGTTAAGCAGTCACAGAGAAATGTGGATTGTTGTAAAGCATGTCATGAGTCTGATTCTTCCAAGTTTAGCACTTGGATGCTCTTAAGTGTGTGAACACTCAGACAGAACTTACATGGAGGGAAGAGATTCCTGACATACTCTACAAAATTGCTTATTTCTCTTTGACCACTGAAGCAAATCGAATGGGTTTTTCTGTAAGATGTGGGCAAATGAGTTGTATTAGTTTCGTACCCTGAAATTGTATTTGGATTGATTCACTATTTTTAAAGTTATCATTGCGGAGTGTCCCGTTGTGTTTTTTATTTTTTATTTTTTATTTTATTTTATTTATTTTTTTTTTTTTTGGGGGGGGGGGGACATACGGTATAAGCGCACACAAGCAATCAAATATCGCCCTAGATCGACCCCATCACAGCTATATTTACACTGTATGTCAAGTTATTATTTTAATGTTGTTACATAATTATAACAATAGTATAGGTTTTCCCACCCAATTTCATTAGATTTGCATTCGAATTAATCAAAAGGTGTTCAAGTTCAAGCGATTTTGACCACTGCTCTACTCTCACGGTTCATATATTCTCTGAGCATTCAATTTCGTTTCATGTCATTCTTTTTAGATTTTGTTTCATTCTATTTATAGAGAAATTCATTCAATTTAACGACTCAAAGTTGGCATTCAATTTCGCGCCAGCTGGATAGACGTTCAATTTCGTCCCAAATGCCAGCGTCAGTTAAAAATACTAACTTTGCACTTTGAAATTTCGAATTCAATCAACATAAAAAGTTTACATACATTTCCACGGGTCCTTTCTCTTTTTTTTTTTCTCTCTCTCTCTTCAAGTTTGGATTACTGCATACAATAATACATTTTAGTTTCAAAGTTTCATTTATACAGCTTAGTCTATCAATTGTTTTATCTGCATAATCTTGTCTTCCACTTTCAAATTACCCCCTTAAAGAATAATATGGGTGTAACATAAGAGAATGGCTATATCTCAAAATGTTGTCTATACATTCAAATGGACATTTCATTCTTTATTCCATTCCTATACCTTCTCCGTGTCCATATCATTAGTTGCTACAATCGACTCAGCTGTAGACCTGTTTCACCCAATTTGGTTTCGCCAGTGATAGTTAATGGTTTTCAAAAGCTTCATCCATAAATTCTATCCGTATTCGAAATATTCATGTATACCCTTAAATTTTATATGAGCAGCGTTAAAGTTGTGTATAATAATGTGCATGTATGTGTTTCAAAGAGGAGCTATGAGCTTTCATATATCATTACAGGCCCTGTGAAGGCAAAAGTCCTATTTCAAGATGCATTCAAATAGATGAGTATATAACTACAAAGAAGAAACAACGAAAATCATATGCCCTTAAAATAATTGTAAAGGTTTGGCTTATTGTGAATTTGAATTTCTTGTTAACCTTCTTCACGACGATGCCGATGAGCGCCCCTTTTACATACTAAAAGGCTCATGAAATCACATACTGATGAAATTGAAGTAAATGAACTGGTTACTCTGGCTTTTTGAATGCTGATCTCGGTGACCATTCAAATTCACTCGAACTTGAATGATCGCATTGATGAAATAATTGTTAAATCGAATGCAAATCTGATGAAATCGGGCGGGAAAACCTATATTATACATTCAGTTTTTATCAATGTTTGGATACAATATGGAACTGGAATCGCTCATTTATACTACAACACATCAAGTTACTTTATGCCGGACTTTGATGAACAATACTCCAGCAATATATAAATTCATTAATTAGCCAAGGTGAATATTCCTAAAACATGTCTATGTAGCAGCATAATGAATACAATGTTTAATTGAATGGATTATATTACAGACAGTATAGGTCAGAACATAGAGGTAGAAATGCTACCTCCATGATCAGAAGAACACTTTTTGGCATGAAACAACAAGAGTATTCACCGGATGGAGACACAAAAATCTAAACGTGAAAAGTTACATTGTATTAGACTTATACATCTCAAAAGCACTCCAATATTCACCCATTGTTTTGCTGAACATGATATAGGCCCTACTATATGATGGTTTTTCAGTGGTATAACGTACACTGATGTATACTATCAAGTGTCACATGCATATACCTAGAAATTATAGTGATGCACTATTGTTTATTTCTCATCCCACAAGTTTTACATTCATCTGACAGCCATCAATATTTTTATCTAAACATCGTGAAGAGGTAATTACTTTGAATTGATTCATAATTTATTCATTGAATAAGAATTGAGAAAATAACCAATTCTTTATCATAGACTGTCTGTAATTGACGGAATCCCATTTTCTCTGCTCATTCAACTAATAAAAAAAAAAAGAATTACAGTTAATCATTTTTGTGCCAGCACCGTTTACGTACACTACGTTTCTAATATTTGTTGATGTATGACTTAAACAATTGATCTTAAAATCTGTGTAGGAGGATAGTTGCATGGGCGATAAGAAACTTAACTGTCACATTGATAAACTGACGCCTATTCTAAGAAAAAATAGTTTGACAGCTAAAACATGACCCAGAATATATCAAGATATAAGTGACTGAATAAAAACGCACATTCAAGCACGAAATATTGAGGTGTCTGTCGTACAGAAGGTAAATTAATGTAAGTTTGTTTTTGTTTTCTTATCAAAAAATGTAGAAAATAGAACCACACGTTGCACCACAAATCCTCCGAATGATTGTTCCGGAAGTTACGGTACACGCCCCCTTTTTGTGGAGTTTCTACGAATAGTCTTTTGAACTAGTTCTTGTTGTGTCATAAAGCCTTTGAAGGAGTCAATATCTGCGTCAAAATCAACTTGCAATATTTCTCAGTGCATAGATACACTTTTTAGGGGGTATTCCTAGGCAATGATAAGGTTCCCTTTAGTTTCATGCTCCGTAGTTACATTCTGAAATAGTGATTAGAACAGTTCACTCCCTATAAGCTGCGTATTATATTCTAAACTTTCCTTGGGAGTTGAAGAGATCAATAATGTTGACCCTTTTCCTACCACCTGCTTGCTCACCACCAGTGCGTGCCTGCCTATACGGCACTGCTGGTAATGTGGGCCTCGCGCACGCAGTTTCAGCAACCCAGTACGGATAAAACATGCACTATGCCAGGAGAGGGCCGCGGCGGGGGGTTCGGAAGGATGATCATGATCGGGTAATCCATCCAGGCCAGGGGGAACGAGGTATCACTGCTGCTATACGTACAGTGCTGCGAATACGTATATGGAAGGCCATCGCCGCCAAAACGCGTGCCAAACCATACGCATACATGTCAGAACGTACGCATGCTTATTTCATAACGTACGCATGGTTCTTTCATAACATACGCATGGGACATTTGCTATTATTTTTCAATGAAATTCCTAACGTACGCATGCTTCTTTCATAACGTACGCGTGGTTTTGCCATTACATACGCATGGATTCGGAAAAAATGGCACACTCTCAGACAGAACCAAGCGTATGTAATGAATGAACGATGCGTACGTAATGACAGAGCCATGCGTACGTTATGACGGAACCATGCGTACGTTATTACGGAACAATGCGTACGTAATGACTCGACGATGCGTACGTAGTGCATCATATATTTTTCTGTAGCTATTACGATCTCGCACAACCAGTGAGAAAGCAATTAAAAGTTAACATATCAGTTCGGTTTAGTTCAATTCAGAATCGGACTTTATTCTCTTGTCTGCATTGAACGTACTCCAAATGAAAAAGAGTATTCTTTTTATTTTTTTCAAGAACAATAAGGCGCACAATCAGTACACTCATATAAGTAAAATTGAATATACAGTAGTCTGATGACAGAATGCAAAATTGTGTTGATTTTAACAATTCAGGATAGAGGAATAAATGGTGATCTAACTGGTTCATGGTAGAATGATTTTGGCGGGATTGGAATGCAGAAGTCTGTCGTTATAAATAGGCTAATAACTTGAGACGGCAGTCTAAAAAAATAATAGGAAATTGAAAGTACAGAGCATATGAGAAAACCATGTTATTTAATATTCTGGAGTTTTGCATTGCGTTGGTGAAAATAGATTGTCAAGTATAAAGGGATGAAGTGAGTGCAATATGCCCTAAACTATATAAGGCGTGAATTTTTCCTGAATGGTTTGATGTTTAATACATTCATGAATAGTGATCCGAAATATCAAATGCATAAAGCATATCGTGAATGACATATTTAGATGTTTCCTGATCTTTAGATATTGATAGGCCTATGCTTTGTCATGGGAGATTTGAAAGAAAAGCAAAGGTGTCGCGCATGATTTGATTCGTTCCGGCAGTGATTTCTATTAACTGCAAGGTCCGTGGTATGAGATAGAACTATGGAAGAGGAGTTGCTTCGGATTAATGAAAACGAAAATCTTTGCAATGACGTGTGGGATAGGAGGTTGGTATTGCAGTTGGGGATGAATGTATCGTGGAAGAAATGAAGTAATTGTGTTGATGTGCTTTAATATAGTGCAGACTGGTAGGTACAGAGGTCACGTACTCTCATAGTTCTATAGTTGTTTTGATAAAGGAGAGGTACAAGCTAAATAGACAGAATCTATATATACCAATTGGAATGTCCTTTTCTGTACGAGAAATAACGCATCAATTTTGGATTTGTTACAGTAATTCTAAATAGTAGGCTATTACAGAAGTTGAGCCATGGTGAAACAAGATAGTTTCTCGGTTGAAAAGCAAAACATTTTCGCGGCATGATATTGTCGTGACTTGGAGCCGACGGTCTTTTTTCGTGGCACAAAACGTTCGCGAATCGCCACTGACATTCAATGCATATGGTATAGCAGGCAAGAACTGTCGCATGCATTTTCATTTCGGAAACCTTGACTCGCGAAATTTTGCGAATTGATAATGCACGCGAACATCTCTGGTGTTCTAGGATAAATAAATTATCAGGAGGACTTTCTTTTTTTTCGGGGGGGGGGGGGGAGGAGGGGTCAATTTGATAAAGTGTTTCAATTGATATTGATATTGCTCTACATCAACGTATAGGCACCGAATTAATCAGTGTTTAGTAGTAGCCACGATAAAAAAAATAATCAAAGGCCTACATATTCGGGCGGGATTCAAATCTACGACCTCCTGCGACCTCTATATGACCTCTTGCGACCTCTACGACCTCCTGCAACCTTAATTGCACAAAAATCTATAAGACCTAATGGACCAAACCTTTGGAACACACTTCCAGATTATGTTAAATCATTTAAAACGTTATATTCTTTTAAAGCTAGATTGAAAAACTGTGTTACTGTCAGATTACAATAAATGAATACATGTATTGAATCTGAATACAAATTTTGTTTTGTTTAAGGCATTTATTTTCTTAATTGAACACAAATTTTCCTTTGCCGTCCATGAAAAAAAAAAAAAATTTGTGTTATGTTTCTGCTCAATATCAGGGATATGCATGCCAAAATAAGAGATGAATAATATCTTAGAACGCTTCAGAGACGCTATCTGCAATATCTGTGTCTGCGCATAATGATAAATTGTCTCATGTTTCTGTGATTAATTCGTCGTTGAACAACAATATTTTTTTTCTAATGCAGATGAAATTTGCAGTTTGTCTCAAGTTTTGTTGGTATAAGTATAGAAATTCTGTGTGTCGTCAATAGGTATATACTGTATAGATGATCAGAAATGTTAGTTAGAATATAACCAATTAATGTTGGTAAACTGATTCTCGCCGATGTATATACTGCATAGTTTATTGTTATAGATATTCTCGCAAATTCCGAAGATCAATATTAGAATTGCCCATCTCTGTTTTCTTAAATATTGATTGAGGCAAATAAAAAACAAATGTGAGTTAGAGGATAATTTATTTGGAAAATAAACGTGCGTAGTAGAAGCGTCCACCTTGTGAACGATGCTACGACACAGATCAACAGCTTCTGAGGAATTATTATAAAGCGTAGGCAGTGGCGTAACTAAGGGGGGGGGGGGAGTGGCACGTGTCCCCCCCCCCATCTGCTGGTAAATAAACCCCAAAACAAAAACAAAAAACAAAATAAAAAAAGACCTCACCAAAATGGTAATGCAAGGGTTAGTAAACTGCTTTTGAAATCGACATGAAAGGGTGATCAAGAAATAAAATATTTTTCTAAGATTTCTTTTAACCATGATTAAAGAGGTATATAGTGTGGAACGTTGTTGAAAAAGCCTGGAACCGACAAAAGATTGTGATTCAGCGTGATCCCTGGTTGGCATTCTAAATATAAGCAGGATGTGCGCAGTGTACTCAGAACATCCGAATGGCAAAAAGAGTCGCTGCAACGTTGCGTAATGTGATATAGAATGTACACCTTTGTACCTTACGCTTCGTTATCAAAGCCAGATCATAGATTTTGCAGTGTTGCTTTATACATACTAGTCTATCTTAAAATGCCTTGCATTGCCAATAATAAAACTTGACCTGGGCTATTTCCTAACCTTTCCATGTATATAAAACATATACACACACAAACACAAACAATTTGGGGATGCTCTATAGTGCAGATTTTGAACATCTTTTCCCCGCTTGGTCACTTCGACGCCCCTTCGCTGGTCATACCTCCCCCAATCACGAACATAAAGCGACACCCTTGACTACCAGTGGTGGATCAAGGGGGGGGGGGGGGGGGGTGGCGCACTATGGGCGCCCCCCCCCTCTTAATTTCCAAAGCGAAAAATATAGCTACAAACGGCAGTTTTTAGACTGTAAAATGTCAAAATCTGCTCGCTCGCATTTCATCGTTATGCCATTCTCCTGGTGTTACTGTCAGTAAATTGCCAGCAGTTGCGCCCGGTGAGCCCCCTTAATTTCCAAAGCGTAAAAGTATAAGCTACAAACGGCAGTTTTTGTACTGTAAAATGTCAACATTTTCAAGCTCGCTCTCTCCGCTCGCTCGCATTTTATCATTATGCCATTCTCTTGATGTTACTGCCAGTAATTGCCAGCGGTTGCGCCCGGTGCACCGCCCATAATTTTTAAAGCGAAAAAGATAACTACAAACGGCAGTTTTTGGACTGTAAAATGTCAAAATGTTCAAGCTTGCTCGCCCCGCTCGTTCGCATATTATCGTTATGCCATTCTCCTGATGTTGCTGCCAGTAATTGCACCCCCCCCCTTAAATTCCAAAGCGAAAAAACATCGCTACAAAACGGCAGTTTTTGGACTGAAAAAATGTCACAATTTTCAAGCTCGCTAGCTCCGCTTGCTCGCATTTAATTGTTATGCAATTCTCCTGATGTTGCTGCCAGTACCTTGTCGTTTCACACCGTCATTCCATAATCCATGTAAGGAAAACTTACAATGTTGCTCAATGACTGCTCTGTGGAATGTATCACATTGCGTTATGTATTGTAGTCCCTTAAAGGGACATTCCGGACGATTTTCATAATTTCACATCATGTAGTACATAAATCAACAACTCCATGTATAGATTCGTGGAATTTGTTGTGGTCCTTGAGCAGAGAAGCCAATAAATTGAAAATCTTAAACAAATTACACTGAACAGTGTTGATGACATCAGAGCCGGTTACGCCGAGATATGTAGTAAAAAAAAAAGGAAACCTCAAAACACAACAAAGTTTGTGTAAAAAAGAATATCAATGACTGCAGTGGACACTTGTGGGCAAGCAGGTAATGTTGCCTCAATGGTTAGACTTGTCTGTCAATCGCTACTGTCCATGTATACTTTGAACCAATGTGCGAGAAATTGGAAAATTAGATTACAAATCACGATCCACTTGCCAAAGTATTCACTTTCTCTTGTAAAGTACGTGCAAATGAGATCACTTGAGCGATCTTTTCCCAAAATACACTACCGCTGCACACGCATTTTCTCTCTCTCTCTCTCTCTCTCTCTCTCTTTTTTTTTTTTTTTTTGCATTTTTCCGGATCTAAGAGAGTTATTATCTTCCGCGCATGTAGTTTCTAGATTTTCAAAACGTAGTGTTATTTCCATTCAGGCTGAATATCTTATATTATGAAGGATATGGCAATATGATCAAAGCAGGAAAGCATATTTACAGCAAAAAGTTATTGTGACGCCTTTAACAGAAACAGGTGCATGAATTGATTAACAGGCGATGAATGTCAATAAGTAGTAGGTCCATTGTTATAATCACATAATTATTAGATTCATTTGACGAAGTTGATCGGAAAATGATAATATAGGCTTTCCAGTGAGGATATACAGTTTCAAATATTTTCACATTATGCCTCAGATTTATGATTGAACTTTGCACATTGTTTTGGACAGGATTTACTTCTGTTCAATGTGCTTTACCATCAGGTAAAATGTAATTTCATTGAATAAATAAACAAGCGAAATATACGGCCAACATTATGCTAGTGCTCAAAAGTATCTTCAGATTGCTTGGAAAGACGGCGGCATACAATCCCAATCGCCAAAGGCACAAATGCACCTGTGGAATTCTTTTGTGAATCCATACAAAATTGACAGCTGTTTGAATAGTTACTGCCAGTTGGAACTCTTCAGATTGCTTAGAAAGACGGCGGCATAGAATCCCAACCGCCAAAGGCACAAATACACCTGTGGAATTCTTTTGTGAATCCTTACAAAATTGACAGCTGTTTGAATAGTTACTGCCAGTTGGAACTCTTGTTCTTGAGCCTCCTTAATTGGTATCATATAGGGACTACCGCCAAATTGGTCATTCCAACATACCCGCTATATATTGCTCACGAAATGAAAAGACTATGCGTACGTAATGACGAGACCATACGCACGTAATGACAAGACCACGCGTACGTAAGGAAAAGGCCATACGTACGTAATGACGAGACCATACGTATGTAATTCCAAGACCTTACGTACGTAATGACAAAAATCTGTTAGACCATACGTACGTAATGACAGAAGCACACGTATGTAATGGCAAGACCACGCGTACGTTATGACAGTAACATGCGTACGTTATGACAGTAGCATGCGTACGCTAAGAATTTCATAGAACTATAATGACAAATGTCCATGCGTACGTTATGACAGAACCATGCGTACGTTACGAAACAACCATGCGTACGTTCTGACATGCACGCGTATGGTGTTGACACGCGTTTTGGCGGCGATGGCCTTCCATATACGTATCCTGTTCCCTCTTTCGTTTTACCTCGGAACTACCTCAGTATCGGAACTGTTTTGACAGTTACTTGTTGTGTTGGGTAGATGCCACTTTCTTGACTTGTAGTGACAGACTTTCTAGTAGTTTTACAGACGTGATCTTCCCTCGGATTCGGAAGCGAGACTGAAATATGACGTCTGAAAGGTAAGCATTTACTATGATTTAGCTGATGCCAACACGTCGAGTTACTGTACGATGTACTGACACCATATTCCCGTAGCCCGCCCAGACGCCGTGCGGTGGGCTGTGTATTCCTGGGGGCGGGGACCAGCTACATGTACACAATCGCGATTATAATGTTGTATTCATGATGATGTCTTCATACTGCTTCTGCTGCATGTGTACTAGCAGGGAGGTGCACCTCCCTGGTACTAGAATTCAAACGTCTACGTTGGTACAAGCCTTCAGCACCCGAAATCACTTCGTTTTGCAAATCTTAAGTCTACACTAAACTTATTTTGTACGATTTTTTAGCTTGAGATCCAGTGTGCTTTTGGTCGTGTAGGTCTGCAATAGTGCAAGAAGTCGTATTTTTTTTTTTTTTTTGAGATCAATCTATACACTCAGTCAATGAAGGAGGAGGTATCCACTAATGTCATGATTGCAAGGGATTATGAGATAAAAAAGAATGAAAACAAGCAAACACATAAACAAACATGGGCCATGCAGACATACATTGTAAAGCTTAATGAATGAGAGTTTGAATATTACCCAATGCCAGTGTTTGATTATCATGAGCAGATCTGAGAGTAATACATGTACATCCAGCATGATACTGTGAGCTTTTGTGCATCAAAATCCAATTGTTGGAACTTTGGACAACGTGAAATGATATGCTCCGTTGATTTGCTGATGCACTGAAGGGCCCTCTAGTTTATTATAGGTACAATACAGCTGTATATCATGCCAGAAGTGATTAAAATGTCTTTAACATTCTATCTACATTTAGTGCCAGTCAGAACCTGTGAAATGTAAATCACAGGCCTCCAAGGGTAGCGTCAGGAATGTGGGGTCAAGAGGTCAACACCAAACAAACCATAGTCCTGTCTTCCTCCTACATATTGTAGCTTCTCCCTCCCGTTAACCCTTTGTGTGCGGTGAGTGCTGATGTGGCACAAAAAACCCAATAGCATTAACACACACTGTCCAAAGTCCCATGGCACAGATAGGGTTAAACCCAATCTTCTTATCTCTGTCTATTGTTGTTTGTATATCAGTGTATTGTCTACTAATACCTCTTCTTCTTCTTATCTCTCATTCTCCTTCTTCTTAGGTATCGATGTCGTCGATCAGTTTATTAAATATTTTGGACCCGTCTTCAAGTTCATACATACATACGTGTACACGTAGCTGTGATAGAATTATTGATGTAGATGTTCATTGTTCTGTACTATCTGCAATTGTTGATCTATCTTTGTGAAACTAGATATGTTACAGTTTATCCAGACAATAATTTTACTTCTCAAATTTGGTTTAGCCGTTTTGGCCAGTGGAATAATACTTTCAACAAAGTTCTGTCCAGTCCTATGTTAAAAAAACCCCAACAAACTGCTACACGCAAGAAATGCATAACAAATTGCGATGTGATACCAGGAAAATTATTCCCCTTGTTTACTTACCTCTTTGTCATCTTTATCTCTTGATCATTCTCTGTCTTTTTTGATGAGATGTTACTTCAGTTGATCAATTTATCCAGCATTTCCAACCTGTCTAGTTATACAATGTACACAGGTCTGATGTTCATTGTTTTGTATAACCTCTCTCTGCATTTGGTGATCTATCTGTCTAAAACTTGATATATCGTCGCTGGGGTGACAAAACCTCGTATCTCAAAATTGTCAAATGTTCAGGAGAGCGAAAAAACATGGCGGCCAAAGCACTATAGTGAATGGGAAAGCCTTCTCTTTGACATGTCATGGTGGCTTCATTTTTGGAGTAAGACGGTTAGGATCTGGCCAAGACATCACTTGACCCATTATTTGACCATTAAGCTAAAAAAATTTTTTTTGACATTTTTGAGATACGAGGTCTTGTCACCCCAGCGACGATATGTTACAGTGTATTAAACTATTAAGCTATAGATTTCTCTATCAAGTCATACCTAGCCATCTAGCTAGCTGTACTTTTCAGAGATCCCTGTGTTGTGAGGCTGATCATCACCTTTAAAAGAGAGCTCCACACTTACGTGATCAACAAGTCTGAGAAATTCTAGAGGGAGCTCATTACAAGCTGAGAACATAATGCTGAAACATGACTATCCAGCGGTGATATCTAGTTTGCACACAAAGGACTGAAACCACTGCCAAATGAAAAGAATTCAACTTCAGCAATACAGACTAATCATTCATCACAGACACAATAGGCAATAATAGTTGTTGGTACTTAAAGAGTCTGAGTGCAGTCCTGGTATTGTAGCACATTTAGCCAGTTATTTTTTAACACAATTTTTCTCTTTTTTGTCCCCTTCTTTTCAGTCATGCATATTTTCCATGCTGCAGATGATGTCATGTGCACTAAAGTGTAGTTCTCAGTAAAATATGTTTTACCTCTCGAGTGTGGAACTCAATTAAACAATAATTTTAATACATGTTTATTTCTGGAAGTCCCTCAGTCTTTCCCCCTCCCCTCCTACAACCCCTCCTCCCTCCCCCCACCAACCCCAACCCCCTACTCCTCCCCCACCCCCCTTACAACTTTGCTTCAATACATGCCTTTCTGAAAGTAGTGAGGAATCTAGTCTAGGGGAGTTGATTTTATTACTACATTCTATTCATAGAGTGATTAGAAGATTCAGATATGAAACGTTTGAAATATGCTGCTGAATGTCTTGTTTCGAATTCTTTGACTTTCAGATAGTATCGAGGTTAACTGCAAAAATATGGCCCTCCCGATCTCAGCGTCCAAGCTGTATTGGTCAAGCTGTAGGCTATTTCCCCGCCTCCCAAGACTATTTTCGGCTCCATCTAGATTTTATGTGTCGAGAGAGGGAATGTAAGTGCCAGCAATTTTTCCTGTTTTTGTGCAAAATGTCCATGGATGCACAATGTTAATGAAGCATGAATTTTGCTACCTCAAAGTCCTCAACAGAGACAATAGAAAATTTAGTCCCTATGTAGTTGGGAATTTAGTTTGTTTGGCTCCCTTGTTGGTATGCAGATATTAAAGCCAAATTCTGCTTGACTTTCAAGATGACTGAACATTGTACAGTGGCAAATTAAGCAAGCGTGAGGGTGGGTCTTTTTAAAGAATTAATACTGACTTAGAAACTTGTGAAATTTTAGAGTCACCCTTGCAAACATGGCAAATCTGATGAAGAAAATGCCTTATCAAGTCTTGTGTTCACTTAGCTACAAATTGTCACAAAATTTCTTTTTATGGCATGAAATGAAAAAAAGACTGCATTTCAAAAATATATCTTTTACAGTAAATCTTTGAAAAATCATAATGTTAACCTCTATGACTTCTGAATGGGAAGGGGACATAGTTGCTATGGTTACTAACACCAACCAATGGGAGAGTTGTGAGGTGATGACATCATTGTTGCATTCACTTAGTGACTGACACTAGATCCGTACAGTCCCCAAGCAGAGTATAAAGCTTTAAAATTCCATTTGCTTTAGCTGATCTCTCTCTCTCTCCATCCCTTTATCTATCCATCTATCTATCTCTCTATCTATCAACCTATCTATCTATTAATCTATTTATTCATCTATCTATCTATCTATCTATCTATCTATCTATCTCTTTCTATCTATCTATCTCTTCATCTATCTTTCTCTTTTCTATGGTCAGATCCAAAACTGGAGATCGCAACTTCAATACGTCAGTCAGTCGGTACACTAGGTTGTGACCATAAATTAGCATACTGCTTGAAAAAAAAAAAAGAAAAAAAAAAGAGAAAAAGATGGGTACCAGTATCTGCAAACCACAAATTATGTGAATTTCTCTCTTATGATGAATGACTATCTTCCAATCTTAACCTAAAAAACCAATGTAGTGTATTTCGCATTGTATCTCATTTCACGTAGGGTAGTTAGTATACCTTAGATTCTGGCGTGTACTCTGCATCTAGGGATCTGCATTTACGCTGTGTTCTGACTTCAGCATCCAAGTTTGGACAATAAAATATCAGAAAAAAAAAAAAAGAATTGATGCAGCTACACTAATGGAATGGCTTCATGCTTTTAAGCTGCATTTACTTTGCTTGCCTTATAGAGAAGTGTGATTAAAAGTGTGCAAAATTACTACTTCTCCTGATTGTTATACAACTGTTTAATGTCTGGTTGCATCCCAAATCGTCTTCTCTGATTTTCTTCATTTTCGTTTTGTTTTTCTCCAAGGGGTGTTTAGTCCTATGTACAGATATGTATACGTATGTGTGTAAGGCTTGATATCTTTCATGGGTTTATCGTTTTACTTTCATAATCTCTGCACATAGGCCACACCCATGCAGCTTCTGTAGTTTCATTACTTTTTTTTTTTTTTAAATAGAAAAACCGGATGCCTATATTAAAGTGCAAATTAGTTTATTGTCACTACTTGCTGTGTGTGTAATTGTGTGTGAAGAGTGTACACCTTGTGACAGTTCTTTCGTGCTATCTACATATCAAGTGCTTTTTACTAGAGGTTTTACATTCATACATACCACCCATGATGTATCACCGGTCCTCCTTCGTACAGTATATGGCATGGCATGGTGTGCTCTGTCAGTAGCCCAGTTCTAGATCTATAGAAAGAAACATGCATGATACAATGTACCTGTGAAGGAAAGGTTGCACCGGTCGACCCGGGCGTTTCCCCCATGCTTGCTGATCAGCAGCTTTTGTAGGACTTACACGATTCCATATATTTATGATCATCTGTGTTTACAATCTGAGGGAACAATGAGTATGATTCCTGCATAGGATTTGAAATGCTGTTTAAGAGAATTTTATAAGAATTAAATTTAATGAACTTGTAACTCCGTGAAATAGCATTTTGAATCCTATTCTGTATGTTCCAGACAACAATATGTCAGGGCTGCCAACTCTCACGCATTGAGCGTGAGACTCACTCATTTTGGTCCTTTCTCACTCTAAAACTTTATTTCATTTGCATGTATTCTATTGATCTCACTCATTTTGACTCCTAAATTATAGCATTGGCCTATGGGAGTCTCACTCTCAACTAGTTTCCAATGTTGGCAGCCCTGATATGTTGTGGATTAGTGTTACAACTTCTTCGAGAGTAGATTTACATTTCATAATCTGTAGTATACAGAACCTATAACATCTGGAATCTTTCCAGAAATTATAAAGTCAAAGACCTGCAATGCATTAGAGTGTCCGTTATGTCCATGCTCAAGACAGGCAAAAGCTGTGTGTATTCCTTTGTACTTGCCCAACCATTAATTTTAGTTGTTGCCTCTAGAGAGTAAGTGTGCAAGTAGGCTTGTTGTAGCACCACTCTGCTTCATTACTATACAATATATGTGCATGTCTGTATTTGTGTTTGAATAATGAAGATTTTATTAAAGTTACATCAACTGCCTCTGAGGCAAATTTGTCCCGTTCCGTCTGCTGACAAGTTTCTAACCTATACCTACACATTACCTTCGGGATTCTTTTGTAGTGACTACAGCACGGTGGCAGTGGCTGAAGCCGAATCTTTCATGAAGAGATGTATGTTGGCCACGGGGGCCAATCCTGACCACTGCGCCGTCCTAGCCGAGGTCCTGGCCTGCGCTGACCACAGGGGACACTGTAGCCATGGCATGAACAGACTTGGTGGGTCCTCATTAACCCTTTCTGTGCAGAGGCTTTGGACAGTGTGGACAATGTTTGGGGGTTTTCTGTGCAATTTGCACTCAAAGCATGCAAAGGGTTATTCATAGTCTTATCACAAGCCACCAACTTTTTTTTTCTGCTGTCACTCTTGAGTAGTCAAGTCTTATAATACTGAATTAGTTTGCAACTGGTTGACAAAGTTGTGGTAGTTTATCTAGTAATGGGCATTCCCTTTACACATATTCTGTGTGTCAGTGACAAATAATCGGCTAAGTCAATGAATATTAAAATGTCTATATTTGCATTCATAGCCTTATGTTCATCATTCCTCTGTACATTTTATACAGAAGTTGAATATCGCTTGAGTTGATGCATTTTCCTCAGTCTTGTCAATTTGTTTTTTTAATATGTACATTGTATTTCTGTAAAGGGAGTCACCACTAGCTTTTTAGTGGTTTCCTCGCCATTTGATTATTGTACATGAAATATTGGCTGTATTTTTTAATGAAATCAATAAATTGAAATTGAATCGAATTGAAAAAAAAAAGTCAAAAATATTGACTTCAATGGAGTTGACTGCATTTTTGTTGCATATTAAGATTTCCGTGCGATGTTTACAATATAAAAATTATTAACTGGAGGAGTAGGAACCAGGAGAAATGTTAAAACTCCTGCCATTCATCTCATCAGACATTCCCTTGTTGCTGAAATGAGGCACTTTTCATTTGAAATATTCCATGTGATCTTCGGTATGAATTGTATCTTCCCCAGAAATGTACGTCAACGACGTGGAAGGAGGCATGACGGAGAAAGACGGACAACCAGTTGTGCTGAAGGTGAAGAATTGTTCTCCTTTTATTTGAAATTTTATCTGCACAGTTTTCCATCAACCTCGTCTTAAATTCTGTTCTGTTCAATAGGCTTGTACATCCTGCACTCAGAAAAAAAAAAATATCATGGAAAAATCCCATGTTATATGATAGCTCTCCAAGGTCAAACAATTCTCCAAAATGCTGGTAATGATCGAGTGTAATAGCTTTGTTGAGAATTAGCTTTAATATTGAATAAGTGTCATAACAAAGAGAACAACAATAGCAGTGACTACTACAATAAAAAAAAAACAACAACAACTAAAAGAGCATTAAACAAGACATACACATGCTTGCACACACACAGGCATGAAATCTGCAGAACCACATGTATGAAGTTGAATTTAATTGCAATTGTTTCCCTCTTTCATACTCATGTCCCAAAACAGTACTGCATTGTATATTTTTTCTCCCCCCCCCACTCTTTATCTCACCCTCTGCACATTCATTTTTCTTTCTACCCGTAATACAATCGATTTAGTAAAATGGTAGAATGACATCATTTTTTTTTATTTAAGTTGTTGATCTATTTGCTTATGTTGGAATGTATTATGCATCTAGACAGATGGGTCTAAAGCAGAGGCCCATGACAATGCACAAAGAATAATCACAACAGAATAAGAACTCCTGAAACATTGGATTAGCTTAAAAAGGATTTGATCAGAGCATGCATTTAATCAGGATGTTACAATGTGTACATGCATTCAACAGCTGTTTATAAATGATTACGTATGGTGTAAAAGTGGAAAATTTTGCAGTGTGGAAATTTTCGCGCAATTTACACATCCAGAAGCTGGTGCGAAAATAAAAGCATGCGAGTGTTTTTGCATGCTATGTGTTCCAGTTATTAATGTCCTGAATTAGCGGAATAAAAAACATGCGAAATTCGTCTTACCCAGCTGAGCGCGAAAGATTACCCGTGTGAAATTATCTACTTTTACAGTATGGTATACATGAAAACACAGAACAATGATATATTGCCATTGTGTAGTTCATTGACTTGTAGCCCTATTTGTTTGGCTTGGCTTGGCTTGTGTTTCTGAAGGAAATGGCGGGCACGGCCTGGGTTGATGGACGGAACCTCCTGGGCCCCGTGGTGGGAAAGTTCTGCACGGACCTGGCCATACAGAAAGCTCGAGATGCCGGCATTGGCTGGGTCGTGGCGAAAGGTCCGTATGTCCTCATCCCTTAGTATGCTTTGTGTGTTTTGAGAGAGGATATGTTGTATGTTAGCGTACAATGTGTGTATATGAAGAGTTTGTTCGCAAAAACCGATAAGTCCATTTTTGAAGATTTTGAAGTACGGTCTCTGTCATAAAGCACAAAATAATACCTTTTAAATGATATATTGGTCACTACATACAAAGGTACATTTTTGAAGTTATGGTCAAAAGAAGCTAGAATTTTCTTATTATTCTCTTTATTTTTCATGACCTTTAATCGCAAATATCTCCATTTGGCAAATATGGACTTATCGGTTTTTGTGAACAAACTCTTCATATGTACAATGTATATACATACCCCTTGAATAACATACCTTGGAAGTGGGCATAAAGTTAAACCAAACTTATTTGCCTCTCTGTGTCTTCATAACATGACAATAACTTGTTGGTAGGCACTGTGCAGAAATTGTATTGCGTGGACAAAAAAAACAACAACAACAACATATCTCTTCATGGTTATATTTATTTTTCAATTGTATTTTGACTTAAGAACATCTTTAAGTTAGACTTGAAGCTGTTTACAGATGGGCTGTCAACTACATATGGTGGCAACTTTATTCCACTCACTGATTACTCTTTGAGAGAAAGAGCACTGTGTCACTTTACATGTTTCTTCAATATCTTAAATTTGTGACCATGTGTTCTTCCTCCAGATGAGAACTCAAAAAAATCTGAAGACTTTAAATCATCAATCCCATTTACAATCTTAAAAACCTGTATCATATCGGCTCTATGCCGTCTGTATACCGATGAAGCAATTTCATGTGCTTTAGTCTTGCTTCATATATAAACTCAGAGGTCGGAGTGGACGTATCAGTCTGGTATCGATCTTGATTACTATGAATGTTACCAGTTTTTTGCAATGTCTTTACCTCATGTATCAAGAGTTAAGGCTACCATCACTACATACAATGTATATATCATTGAGATTGTCTAAATTTTCCTTTTTTTCTCAAATGTTCAGCCACTAAATGCTTCATGAAGTGTGTGCCTTGCTTGTTCCCCTGTATCTTGCAACTTATTATTTTTTTCTCTCCTCCAGGTTCCAATCATTACAGCATAGCAGGTTGGTACACCTTGAGGTGCATGGAGCAAGGAATGATCGGAATGAGTTTTACAAACACGTCGCCGCTGGTCGTGCCGACGAGGGCACGGAAGGTTAGTGTGATTGCAGAGTTGGCGAAGTGTGAACAGACCTGGCAAACTCTGTGTATGATTGCAGGTAGTAATTGGTGCAAACTAACACAGCTGATAGACTATTAATGCCATGGAGGGTAATGATAAAAGCTAAGTGTGATTATACAGATAGTGTTGGTTTGAACACATGCAGCTAACAGACTATGTAACTGGTCTGCTCACGACAGTGAATTCACTCAGGCTACTGGACTATTGAACATGAAGAAAACTACCAATAACTCAACTGTAATAGGCCTACCCTTACAGTATGCGTACCTTAAAACCAAACATATAAAATGATAATGCGTATACATTGTACATATAATGAGAATAAAGATTTTCTGCACTTCAATTTCGTGCTAGCTTCTTGTCATGGAAAATTCTTGAAAATTTCCACCCCTCTAGAATTTCTAGTTTTGCAATTCTATATATATATATATATATATATATTTTTTTTTTTTTTTTTTTTTTATGCCTCCGCCAACGAAGTGGCCAGAGGCATTATGTTTTCGGGTCGTCCGTCCGTCCGTCCCGTTTTGTTTTTGTCGATATCTCAAGAACCGTGTGGTGGTTTTACATCAAACTTGGTATGAGGGTATATCCTGGGGGGATAATACTTTGTTTGGATTTTAGGGTCACGGGGTCGAAGGTCAAAGGTCACAGGTTATTTTTTAAAATGTGATTTTCAGGGTATTGGTACACTTTAACATAAATGCACAGGAAGGATAGTACACTGTTAGCACAATTCCCGCCATGGTGTCAATCTTATGGTAGTGCTCTGATCCAGCACCTTACAATGCAGCACATCTATATGAAGGTCTTGGTTTCACTTTATTCAGACTTCGGGAATTTGTGATGATGCATGCAAAGGAAACAAGCCACATAGCTCTATATCACACACACACACACACACACACACAAATCCAACTCGATAAATTGTTGATGGTTTTGCAAACTCTGTTTGATAGCCAACTATGTTTTCCATCTGAAGAGTGCTGCATACCTCTACGGAGTTCATAATAACAAGCATTGAGTCATTGAACTGTATGTCTTTCAAGTATTGTTCAATGGTGTGATCTTTCTCCATTTTGGCTGGTTCAATCAAGTAGCATACTGTACACATGAATGTTTGCTATATATGAATGACTGCAGATCTGATACCGTAACAGAATGCCTGATCACATTTATATATTAATATATAATAATACATATATTCACATACATTGTATTTACTCATATATTCATATATGCATATATTCATATAATCATATATATTCATATGATCATATATTCATATATTCATATATGTAGTATGGACCTGTTGATCATTTGTGATTATTTGTAAATATTTGTAATTATACAGTTACAGACAAGCCTGATTTTACATAGACCATGTACAAAGTACAGCCGGGCCAAAGGCGGGGCCTAAGGCCGGACCCAAGGCCACGGGCCTTAGCCCGGAACCAGGGGCCCAGAGCCCAAGTGGGCCCAGGCCCAGGGGCCCATAGCTCAAGTGGGCCCAGGCCCAGTGGCCCAGGGGCCCAAGGCCGGGCCGAGGCCAGGAGCCTAAGTGCTGGCCCAAGGCAGGGGGCCCAGCCAGGGGCCACCAGACTGAGACCACTAAGAGTACCCAGTCATGACTTGCTGTGATAATGATGTGACAGGCCTGTGCATACACATATTATGTAAATACACTGTACAGGGCTGTGCATATTATGTAAATACACTCTACACTAACTATACACAGTCATGACATGCTGCGATAATGATGTGACAGGCCTGTGCATACACATATTATGTAAATACACTGTACAGGGCTGTGCATATTATGTATCTGTACAGGGCTGTGCATATTATGTAAATACACTGTACAGGGCTGTGCATATCATGTAAATACACTGTACACTGACTATACACAGCCCAGTCGCTGTATAAAGCGCGACAGGGCTGTACCTGAGCAGCCCAGAACACAGAGCAAACACAAAGCAAATTTTACGATTGCATTTAGGTTTGATACTTGACATCATTTTTTGTCACCTCAAACGCATCAAAGACAATCTTTATTAATGAGTTATTTGTGGGAATTCTGCGATCTGGGTACTATTCGCAAATCTAACAACATGTGAAAATATCAACTCCTGATCATGTAACGTGCATGTGTACATTTCTGTGTTCACTGCTGTATTCCATGAACATGAATTCAACAACTCCTGTTATATCCTGTAATATGAGCTGCCAGGACAAAACTCACATACTCTCTGATTCTGTATAGCAATCACTTTCAAAGGAATGTATTGATACATTTCTGCCAGCTAAAAATTCTTAAATGTTAAATTGGTTCACCCATGTGAACGGGTACAGAAACTGAAGCCTAGGTGGTGGGTTAAGCAGAATTGCTAGTGGTGGGTTAAGCAGAATTGCTGCTGTCCTTACAGTCCCACTCATATGTTTTCATGTTAGTCTGATGCTAGTTTGTGGCAATTTAGAGAGTGTGCCAAGCAGTTTGCCAAGCAGGGATTCAGCTGGATGTCGAAAGTGATTAGCCATTCTGATACTTGAATTTAACAATACCATTTAATAATTCCATACCACCTAAAACCCCAATCCTATCAAATTCTTTAGAATTTCTGCTATCAAAACAATGATAGGATAGTCTGCAGACAAAGTAGATTTTTTCTGTCACAAATCTGCTGTTACTGTGTTATTACCTCCGCCAAGGGGGAAGGTTATGTTTTCGTTACCGTTTGTTTGTTTGTTTGTTAGTTAGTTAGTTTGTCTGTGTGCAAAATAACTCAAAAAGTAGGTAACGAATTTGGATGAAACTTGCAGGAAAGGTTTAGATTGATACAAGTAACAGATGATCAAATTTTGGTAGTGATCTGAGAATTTTGGAGGAATTTCAAGGATTTTTGATATTTTGGCAGGTAGGGTCAATGAACTTGGGAGTTCAGGCTGCGCGTATTTGAGGTTTGCATATGCGCACTATCAAAGTGCATGCTCTAGTTTCTGCTAGGGCGAGGCGCACTGTGCTGCTGAGGGTTTATGATGTAACAAAGGCTTCTATATTGGGAAATTGGGCGACTTTCAGCACACAATGCTATAAGTATGTATGGGTGGAAATCACTTCTATGGAAGAACAAGATCAGTGGTGGAAATGAGCTGCATGCTTGGCGGAGGTCTGCACTCTCAGAGTGCTTCTGTAGTTTTGAATGTCTTCCTCTGTGAAAAATGTGAAATCAATGAAAGGAAAAAATATGGTACCTGGTAAATATTAATAGCTGTGCACATTATTCACACATGTACTATACAATGTATGACAGTAGCATATATTCACTCACAAAAAAACGCTGATACATGTAAAGGAGTTAAAGAATCAGCAGACATAGTTTTACAAGATGTATTGCAGAGTTCAATTAGTATTATTATTATTATTATTATTAGTAGTAGTAGTAGTAATAGTAGTAGTAGAAGTAGCAATGATAATAATAATGATAATAGTGGCCACTTGTATAGCGCACAGGTCCGCTTTTTAGTGCTCATGGCGCTTCATAAATGAAAAGATAGATATAACACATGTTCAAACATGACAACAGAGAAGAAAATGGCAAACAACAACAAACACATACCAGATAAAGAATACAATTGTTCCGAACATTATAGACTGCAATTATAGTCCTCAGTGTGAGAGGAATAGGTAATGTTTTGAAGTTTGGATTTGAATGTTTCTGTAGATGACAATTATAGCTGTACACACAGAGAAAACGTTCCAGTTAAAGAGGAACGTAGTCATACAAAGTGTATGTATTTCACATTTTTCAGTATTTTCAATCTTTCATATCCATATGCAATGGGCATAATGGACTCATTTGCATATCATTTGCATAGTATGCTATCATGGGGTGTGAAAGTATGCTGAGTGTTGACATATAGGTCATCCACTCATTGTATCCCCCGAACAGAGTTTGGAGGATACTATGGATTTGGCCTCGTTGCGCCGCGTCCGCCGCAGAGATTTTCTTGTGAGCACTCTACTGGCTGCAGTTCTTCTTAGATCATCTTCAAATTTGGCATGAAGGTGTGTTACGGTAAAACGAAGACGCCTATTGTTTTTGGTGATGGTGCCCTTGCTTGTTCCGACTTTATACATGAAAAAGTAAATTTAACAGGGTCTGCTTGTGTGTGCGACGCTGGCCTTGCTTCGTGACCAATTTTTTTTATGCCTCCGCCAACGAAGTGGCCGGAGGCATTATGTTTTCGGGTCATCCGTCCGTCCCATTTTGTTTTTGTCGATATCTCAAGAACCGTGTGGTGGTTTTACATCAAACTTGGTATGAGGGTATATCCTGGGGGGATAATACTTTGTTTGGATTTTAGGGTCACGGGGTCGAAGGTCAAAGGTCACAGGTTATTTTGTGGAAAAAAAAGGTTGAAAATTCATGTTTTTCTCCATATCTCGCAAATGTTTCAAGGTATCTTCATGGAACTTAGTATATATGCGTGTTCCAATGGGCAGTGATTATCTAGGGAAGTTGGGGGTCATGGTTCAAAGGTTAGGGGGGTCAAAGGTCAAGGTCAACTCCTAAAAATATCACTACTTTCCTTATATTTATGCAATGCCTGAAGGTTTTTTTTTAACTTGATGTATGCATGTATTACCCGATATATATTCTTTGGGAAGTTTCTTGCCAAAAGGTCAAAGGTCAAAAGGTCAAAGGTCAAGTGAAAGTGTTGAATTGCACTTTTTCCTCCATATCTCAAAAGTAACTCAAGGTATCATCATGAAACTTACATATTTATGCATGTTCAACCTAACAGTGATTCTCTTTGGAACTGTGAGGTCAAAGGTCAAAGGCCAGGTTTAGATAATGCTATTTTCCCATTTGATACTGAAATTATACTTTTTCTCAATACCTTGAAAATTACTCAATGCATAAACTTATAAAAGGGTCAAAAGTTAAGTAAAAATCATCAGTTCCCCAAATACCTGCACTCTGACATTTTTAATCATTCATCCAATTGAACCAAGTTCTAGGAAAGTGAACATTCAGCACATTTGTGGTAAACCTGTCATTTTAATATTTTGCCAATTGTGTGAAACTGTCATCACACATTGTCAAGAAATTGTACTGTAGACCTATTAGGAGAACCATGCATTATGGCGGAGGCATATCAGTCGCCGTAGCGATATATCTAGTTTTTTTTTTTTTTTTTTCATGCTGTCTGTTTCATTAATCTGTTTGATATTTTCCTATCTCTGAAGCCTATGTTTGGAACCAACCCCATTTCTTGTGGTGCACCGGCCCAAAATGGTGATGGGTATGTGCTGGACATGGCCACTTCCACTGTGGCTTTAGGAAAGGTAAGTCTCTCTAGCAAAGTTGAAAGAGTTTTAAATTGAAAATGTAGACCAAAGTCAAGAAAAGGGAATGCTTTTTTTTTTCAGAGTTGAAGGAAACTTTTCCGATATATACAATTATTTCCTCACAATTTATCAGAGAAAGAGAGTGTACTTCTTTCTCAACTATCCTATGTTTGCATATATTGATTTTGTGAAGTCTTGAATTAATATATGATATTGTCCTTTCAAGTCTGATCTATTCCGATCATTTTTTCCCCGTTTAGTCATGGAACTATATTGCACGTAATCAGTTCTGCTAGGTCTTTTGTTGTGTACTTTTTCTCAATGGTTTGTTCTTGTCAAGTTTTCTTGTTCTGTAAAGAAAGTGGAAGCTTCATTTGATGAGAGCTTGTAGTTCTTCAGGTCATGTGTTTGTGTTCAAAAACAGATGAATTGTTCATTTTTGTGTTTTTTGTAGATTGAGTTGAATGCAGTCAAGGAGATTCCAATCCCCAACGGGTGGGGATGTGATGCAACAGGGAGGGTGAGTGATTAATTCTTTGCGGGGAGATAATTCCATCAAGGGGGGGGGGGGGGGTTAAAGGGCTACATTTAGGAGGGATTGACCCATTACTTTTGAGTGTACCTATACACCCAGCTAGCTCTGACTGTGCTGTGCAATTCCAGTGGTGCTCAATGAAATCTTGTGAAATCTCCCCCATATGGCGGAAAATGGAATAACCCAATGTGGTGTCACAACATCGTCTTCAGTGTCATGATAGGCATTGTGATTTTGTTTTGATTATAAGAAGAGTGCATCAGCCCTGTTCTTTGGTACTTGGTAGCTAATTTCTCAATCTGTACCGTATGTCCAAAAAAGAGTTACAACGGGACCCTCCGCAATGATATCTTTAAAAATAGTGAATCAATCCAAATACAAATTCAGGGTATGGAACTATAACTCATTGCCCACATCTTACGGAAAAACACATTTGATTTGCTTCAGTGGTCAAAGAGAAATGAGAAATTTTGTAGAGCACGTCAGGAATCTCTTCCTTCCAAGTTCTGTCTATTGTTCTCACATACAAAAGCATCGAAGTGCTAAACTTGGAAGAATCAAAGTCATGACATGCTTTACAACTTTTCACATTTCTCTGTGACCACCTAACCAAATTGAATGGGGTTTTCTGCAAAATAGAGCTTAGATGTTATAGTTTAAGACCCTGAAGTAGCATTTAGACAGTTTAATCACTTTGGGTGTTATCAATGCGAAAATTTGATTATAATTTCTTTTTGGACATACTGTACAGTTTGTGGCAAGTAAAATACACAGGCAGATAAATGCCAGTTATGGAAGAAAGCAAAGTAAAAGGATAAAGGACTTCTAGAATACAGCCACTACTGTAAATGGTAGAAATCACAAATATGTGACTTTATAGAGGGGTCTATCTTCAAATTTTGTCTGCTCTGTTTTCTTCTCATCACCAGACAGCCTGGCTGATAAAATGCCGGTAGGCTTTGCTGAGTCTCTATCTATGCTACCACTGAATATTTGGCTGAAGTCTTGTACAAAATCTAACATGAGTTGTGAGTGTTTGTACTAATCACGTTTTTCAATGGCAAAAGGTTGAGCATGTGAATCGCTTAAGAGTATAAATTTATTTTTCTTTGACTAGAGGCATTTCTGTTCTCACCATCTGCTCATTTTCCTGTTATTCCTGATCAAGCTCATTTTCTTCACCAATAACATTTTTGTTTCCATTTCATTATCCCGTTTTGTTGTCACATCAAGTGTTATGTTTTGCATCATTATCAGCACCATTTGTCATGATCACACTTGCCATCATCAGTTGCACTCTTATTTCAATATTTCATTCTTGTCATCTCCATTGTCATCATCTTGTGATCATCATCATCATCATTGCTGTTCTGATTATCTTCTTTATTACCGTCATATTGTCATCATCACCATCACCATCATCAACATCATCATCATCATTATATCCACCGTCAAATTTACTCTTGTTTGTCTTTATCATCATCATCTTTACATTCTTTTGTTGCTATGACAACGTCATGCATCCCTTACCATGCCATCGTCTGTAACGCTGCTCTTCGTAATCTGTGATTCCTCCACAGGAGTCCAATGATCCCAAGTCAGTTATAGCAGGTGGAGGCCTGCTACCACTGGGCGGGTCAGAGATATCCGGCGGCTACAAGGTGAGTGCAGAAACCCGGTTGGTCAATATCATAGTAGCTCATCTCGTATGATCTTCCCCTCTGCAGAGCTAAGTCAAACATCTTTATGTTATATTATGCTTTAAAAAATATGTTTAATTTTCTTTATATTTTCTTTACATTGTGGCCTGACTGTGATGTCATGAGTGTTTGTAGTCTTTTTTTTTTTTCAGTGTTGACAATGCATATAAAAATTTAAAGGCAAAACATGGTTAACTCACAAGGGCTCAAAATTAATCTTTCACAATTTGGAATTTGCGTGCGATAGATTGGTCTCTCGATAAACTTGTCTCATTGATGCAATTTGCATTGATGACGAGTTGTGTTGGAGTATTTTGAGATCAAAGTGTAAAATAAAGGTTTACATACCCGACTTTTATTCCTGAAAAGCCCTCCCATTTCAGTAATGGGTAGGTAAGAATGCTTCAAATGTGATGATTGATCGTGCCGTAGCAATGTTGTTCCCCAACGAGCTGCATGAGATTCACTTTGAATGAGGTCCTTGGTTTTATTCTGAGCCACAGTAGCTTCACAAGTAGCCCCCTCTTCACAACCCACTCCAAGGTGATACTTGCCTCATTCCTGCCTTGGTTACAGCTCGTTATTCCGAAGGTTCATTATTCCGAAGGCTCTTCAGTCCGAAGATTCGTTATTACGAAGGTTCGTTTTTCTGAATTTCATTTTCGCATGAACAAATCTTCGGAATAACGAACTTTTGGAATAATGCCACAAATGTTCGGATTAACGAACCCTTTTTCATTTTTGGATTAACGAACCTCTAGGTATAGGGAATTTGCGTGTTTCGGATTAACGAACGTTTGGAATAATGAACCTTCGGAATATCGAACCTTCGGAATAACGAACAGCGCCTCCTACCTTGAAGGTCCGTGTATCTAAAAAAAATCTGAGGCAGAATCATGATCCTAAACATGTTAGAGGCATTTTCGGGGGTTAGATAAACCTCACTGAGTTTTCAAACGCTTTTAGAAATGCCAATTTGATACACCGTTCAAGGGTCGTTTTGAAACGCATTTATATCTCAAGGTCAATTCCCAGCTGTTTGGTTGTGTTTTATACCCATTATTTGTGTGTGAATGATGAGGCATGTTTGGTAGTACGCAGTTGACCTTTATTTCTTGGGTTGAACGGTGCAAGCACTCAAATCGCAATTGTATGATGGTTAGACAAATGTGGGACCTGAGAATTGCGTTTCAAAGCACATTCGCAAACACCATTCCAAACACGTTTTGAAACATGAATCTGTCTCTGAAGTTCGATATTAAAATGTAGCCTAAGATTCTCGAGGTATCTTTGATAGAATAAGGATTAGGAGAGTTACATAGCCCCCTCTTTGATGGTAATTGTTATCGAGAAATCTGGGCTGACTGGCAAGAGGACAGCCTCTTGAAACTTGTTCCTCTATCTGAGATTATCATTGACTGGACCTCTTACCTCCATCCTTCTCCTTTCCCTACCCCCCTCTCCATCACATCTCTTCTCCCTCTCAGGGATACGGTCTGGCCATGATGGTGGACATCTTCTGTGGTATCTTGGGCGGGGCACAATTTGGGCCCAATGTCAGGAAGTGGAAGGTCAATGACCGGGTTGCAGATCTTGTGAGTCTTTTTTTTTTTTTTTCATTTCCTGCATTTTTCCCTTTTCTTCATATATTGAATTAAGATTTAGGGTCAAAGATGTGATCTGCTACATCTTTTTCTGATTTTTTGCAGTGTTCAATTTTTTATTTTTTACCCAAAATGCTGCAGATTTCATGGAAAATACTGCTTATTGCAATTTTTAAAAAATGACATTGTGTCTATTGCAGGAAAGGTAGAAATACTGATTTTCCACGAAAAATATACCGGTATGTATTTTTTTTCAGCCATCCAGAATACTGCAATGCCATTTACAAGGTTGGCATCTCTGTAGGGAATACACACACAGTGACATCATTCATGATCAAAGGAATGTGTAAAAAATTTTAATCTATGCATGCACAGAAAGTTACTGATTGGTGCTATGCCAGTTCTAGAATCCATTGAAATAAAAGATGTATTCTGCCTCGGTGTATGCTGAGATCAGCATCAAATCACACATTTGACAACATCACTTGACAGCTAGACTTCTCATCACAGTTTCATATTTTTACTTCATTTCTTTCACCCAAATATTCAGAAATCATATGAAAGGAAAGATAGTGAACACTTGTACATTTCAGAAGACTGTATTTGAGATTTAGCAACCATAGTAATGTGCACTATCTTCATTTGGAATATTCTGGTTTGGTTTTTTTTTCTCTTCACCTGGTCAGGGCCAGTGTTTCGTGGCCATCAACACGGAGGCTTTCGCCCCAGGGTTCTCTGGGAGACTCGACGAGCTGATGGCCATGTGCAGGGGAGCGGAGCCGGTGAGTAGAATAGAAAGAAGAGGAGAAGGAGGAAGAGGAGAAGGAGGAAGAGGAGAAGGAGGAAGAGGAGAAGGAGGAGGAAGAGGAAGACTGGGAGAAGAAGGAAGGATGATTGATGATGAGTAGAATGAACAAGAGGCAATAGAAGGGAGGAATAGGAAAAAGAAGAGAAAAGAATGAAGGATGATGATGAATAGAATGAGGTATAGGCAAAGGAGAAAGAGGATGAGAAAAAGTGGGAAGAGGCAAAGGAGAAGGGCTACGGTCTTCTTCTTCTTGTGTATGAGGCAGCGGCAGCGAAATAACATCCCTCAATTGTTCTATCCAAGTTACAGTCTCAGGAGTAGGGTGTGTTAGGTCCATGTTGTCAGGAAGGTGGAGATCAGGGCACTCGCTCAAGATGTGTTGAGCAGTCTGTTCTGGTGCACCACACTGGCAGGCTGCTGACGGGCGTAGCCCCCACCGATGCATGGGTGCGTTGAAACGCCCAACTCCCGTTCGAATCCGATTTAATGACGCCCATTCCCTCCTTGGAAGATTTGCGCCTGGGGGGACAGATGTATTGGGCGTGACAATGAGTTTGGCAGGTCGTTGGATGATAAAGAAGAGGGAAGGATGAGGGTTAGGATTTATAAAGAAAAGGAGAAGTATGAATGATGATGAGTAGAAGGAAGGAGGGAGAATTTAGGAGGAAGAATAAGAAAAGAATGAAGGATGGTGAAGAGTGGAAGGCAGAAAAAGCAATGGAGGAGAAGGAGATGAAGTAAGAAGAGGCAAAGGATGAGAGGTATGATGAGGAGGAGGAGATGGAGGAGGTCTAAAATGTGGAGGAAAAGGATGAAAGATAAATAAAGGATATTAACTCTTTATGTGCCATGGTGTAAACCACCTGTGCGCCACATTATTTTGAGACAGCAACATCGTCACGCTTTGGAAAACATTCTGTTTTTCAACTCTATGTAACTTTTATTGATTTCTGTTAAGGTGGACATGTAGTCAGTGATGTTGTAGAGAAAATGCCAAGCTTCGCTCTGATGTAAACTGTATAACAAATATATGATTGTTTTCCTTTCAAACGAGTAAGAGATACATTATTGTAAAGGCATGACTTTTGCACACAAAACAGTGACAGAAACTTAGAATTGAAGCACAGAATCCAGTGGGGAACACCGCTTGCTGGTCATTCACCACAAAAAAATGCAAGTTATGTGCGAGAGGAACGGAATTGCGAGAAACGCTTTCATTGTACTGTGGCTCTTGGCAATTTATCGATCGGTTTAGGTGGGTTTGTGTGTTTGAGCCAAATGTGCAAAGTTGGCACACCGTTGACTGAGTCCGGCGTGCGAACATGGCACATTATATAGATGATGACTGGCGGGGAAGGGAACATACCGAATGCTCCACCCGAAGGGTTTGAAATGCTATTGAGGGACTTATAGCCTCCCGAAATAGCATTTCAAACCCTGAGGGTCGAACGTTTGGTATGTTCCCGACAACAAAAGTCATCATCTGTTGTATTATATGGGTTAGTCAAATATCACGCTCTGAAAGTGGCGCATCAAACCGTACCGTACCTTATTGATATCATGGTACGCTTAGCGTAAAGGTCCAGCACGTGCACAACGCACTTGATCGCACTAGCTCGCGCAGAGCCAAATTCACTGTGCGTGCGGGTATTTGTAATGTGAAAATGTTTTCCCATGGGAGAACATAACAAGAATGTTCGCCCGTGGGCAAACATAACGAATGCACCTCCATCACGTGACTGTGTTTAGCCAATCACTAACCGGTATTTGACTAACCCATTTAATATAAAGAGTTAAGGAATAAAAGCTTTACTCATTGAGATGCACACAACACACAAGTGCCACCCTGATTGCTCTTTAGAATCTTCCTGATCATGATGTTTGAACGTTGGCATTCTTGCTCTACGGTGAGGACTTTTAATCTCACACTGAACTGTGAAAGGGATGAAGTCTTTTCACTATAAAGATGGCTTCCTCCCAATATTTCACTGAAACAGGCAGAGGGTGAGACAGAGGTTCTGGTAGCTGGAGACCCAGAGAGGCAACACATGGCTAAAGTAGCCAAGGATGGCGGCCTACGTTATCATCACAACCTACTCAAACAGATGGTGAGTAAGGGCATGTTCACACTTCCATTACAACGTACGTACACAGTTATAAAGAAAATTTAATCACAATGAATTTAAAATCCAGGGCCCAAAATTATTATCTATATATCTTTATATACTCAATTGTTCAGCTAGTCAGAAATTCCAGGACATTTGCGCTATGTATACTGGTTATGACAATGATTGGGTGAAACTGACTGTGTTGGTTGTGTGGATTGCCAAGCATGGTCAGAGCTGTTTGTTCTGTGTTAAAATTATATTAAATGCTTATCAGGTCCAGTAAATTGGTGTGTAGTTACAAATTATTTTGTTCTTATTTCTTTGCAACCATGTAGGTGGCTGGCTGAGTGCTTGTCATTACAATTTCTTAGAGTGGATTTGGTTCCATGAACTATATACAATTAACCTTTCCTTTCTTATATCCCTCTCTTGCCTCCTCTTTCATTTCCATGTACTCCCTTCCCCTCCATCTGCCCCGTCCTCCCTCCCCCTCCCTCCATTGCTCTTTCTCTCCTGTTCTCTCTCCAATCTCATCCCTATCCCCTTTCCTATCCACTCCCATCCCATGCTCTCTCCTCCACCTTGCCCACCCCTCCCATTCATCCTCTAATCTTCCTCCACCCCATCCTTTCCTATTCCCCCTCTAATCTCCTCCCCCACCCTACCCAATCCCATCCCCATTCCTTAATCCTGTTTCTCCCTTCCCATCCTCACCTCCTTTCCTCTCATTTCCTTCTGTCACCCTCGCCATCTCATCTCTCCCCCTTCCCCATTCCCCCTCTGTCACCCCTCCCCCCTTCAAACATCCCTTCCTTACTGCCTTCATCTTCCCAGGATGCACTCGCTACCAAGCTCAAGGTTAACCCCATACAGCGAGTGACCTCGACCTAAGCACAATCAGCACTGCCCGGGGAAGCTGCTTCTCCATTTTTTTTTTTTGTCCGCTTCCTGGTTTCTATGGTAACCACGAGATGATGTCCCCTGCAAGGTGAAAGGATCTAGCAATTGCCTAGAAATAAGTAGCTTAAAACATGATTAACCCTTTGAGGACGGTTTGATTTTGCTACAACATGCATTTCCCATAGACACCTGCCCTACTATACTTGGGACTCGTCCTCAACGGGTTAAAGTCTAGCCTCACCTGCGGCTGGGTTTCATATTCATTGAGTTATGAGTGTTGTGTGGTTTTAATTAACAAGTGGTAATGATGAAAGATGGACTGCTTCCAAATGTGCTCCTTTTCAACTCTTTTAATATGTGATATAAGCATAATTGTGATTGCGCAGAAATCATTGAAATGTATTTCATCAGCCAATATGTGTCTTCCATTGATGTATCGCACAATTTTCCTGTAATAGTGTGTGTATTTCTGTTTGTTTTTGATTCGCATCTAATATTACTGTGTTCTAAATCTCATGAAATGAATATTTTTATGTGATCCACATGCAAATGCACAATTAGTGTCTTTGGTGGCCCATTTCATAAAATGTTGCCATGATAGCAGCTGATGCTTCAATGGAAAAGTGCTAATGACAAGAATCATGCTTCGTGATTGGCTGTTGATACAAGAAGTTTCTGTTCTAGCAAAAGTTGCTATCCTAACATCTTTTATGAAGTGGTACCCCGGAGATACAGGTGTACGGGTACCTTTAGTCCGATTGCTAGACTTTCATGCTGCCAACGTCAGTGTGTGATGAAGGAGATTAGGGTTATTTTCTCAGACAAATGGGACAGTTATAGCAGTCAAAGCATACGGAGGAAAGGGTTGATTTACTGCCATTCAGGTTTCAAACTGACATCGATATGAATGTGTAGGACCAAGCATTTTGTGAAGTTGTACATCTTATGACTCATTGCTTTCTGCTGCTAAATACCTCAATTGCTTTCATTAAGTTGCCACATCTGGTGAGCAAGATTCTGTGTGTTCATGAACATATACAAATTTGTACAAGAGGTTATTCCAACAAATTTTTGCTGAACGATCTAGATCATATATATATATATATATATATCCAAGATATGTCATAACATCTGTTTGTTTGTTGTTTTATGCTGTCATTTTGTGTGCATGCTTTTTGAACACTGCTGGTGAGTTTTAGAATAAGTTTAGCAGCCAAGATATTAATACATGATTTTGATTTGATTTAAACGTAAGCATTTACAGTGTAATTTTATCCTCAAATGTGTTCATTCAGCTTTCATCCACTGTTACGATGCTAACTTGTTATCTTGAGAATTGCAAGGTCTGTGATGATTGGTCATATTGCACTCATACTGGAATCTCTGCCTAATCAGTGTGATGCGGCATGATCCCAGAAATCATGACCTTTATCCCAGAGTTCAGATCTCGGACAAGCTGAGCTAAGTGTTGTCATCCAACCCTGAAGCTTTCTTTGATAAATGAAGATAAACTATCATAAAGGTTGAAATGGAAACACTGCTCTATTACATGGTAACTTTATACCCATTTTAACTCTTCATGTGCCATGGTGGAAACCCTCTTTGTGCCACATTATTCTGAGGCACTAACGATTTCATGCTTTGAGAAAACATTTTGTTTTTCAAGTCTATGTAACTTCCATAGATTTCTGCTGATCTGGACAAATAGTGAGTAAAGTTATAGAGAAAATGCCAAGCTTTGCTTTGATGTATTATTGCATGACAAATCTATGATTCTTTCTTTCACATGACCAGTGCCTACATTACTGCAAAGGCATGACTTTTGCACACAAAACAGTGACATAAACTTAGAAATTACTCTCAAATCCAGTAGAGAACACCTCTTGATAATCAATCACTACATGAAATGCAAGCTATATGTGAGAGGAACGGAAGCGCGAGAAATGCTTTCATTGTACCGTGGCAATTGGTGATTTATCGATCAGATTGGGCGGATGGTGCGTTTGAGCAGAATACGCAAAGTTGGCATGCCGTCGACTGAGTCAGACGTGCGAACGTGGCACATAAAGAGTTGATGTGTGTGGTCAAATTTCTACTTCCTTTGTAGTATCTAGCAAACTGTGTTCCCAAAGGATAAGATCATACCTGGAAGGGCTTTGTAATGTCATACACACACAAACAAGAAATTTACCTCTGCAAGTTTATTCCATAATACACATTTCAGTGAAGCAAATGGTTTTATTGTAGTTTTATCATTGTGGGTAACAGGACAACTAATGTGAATGAAATTGAATTTCAACATTTTGTGAAATACTAAGTGATGCTAGAATAATGCTTAAAAAGATGGTACAGTGGAAACTCGGTATAACAATGTCCTTTGGACCGAGACAATTTGTTCTTTATATCAGATATTTTGTTTTATCAGTAGTCTAGAAACAATATAAAACAAAGGAAAGAAATTCAGTGGGACTGGAGAAATTTGTTTGTTATATCAGGTATTTTGTTATACTGTGTACACTGTTATTTTTCGCGTACAGATATTTTCGCGAATGACAAGGTCATAGACATTTTCGCGAGATATTGTTTTCGTGAATCGACACCGCGGCTTATGTTAATGCTCTATTAACAAAGCGCATGGAGACAATTTTGCGTATTGTTAAATTCACAATCCATATGTGATTCGCGATATTCGGGAATATCAAACCCCCTGCGGAAATAACAGCTTATCTCTTTATATCGAGTTTCCACTGTAACTGTATTATCATTGCACTTTTTAAAAGAAATGAAAAACATATCTTCTGAAACTTTCACAGATAAATTGATATGCAATGTACTAGAAAAGGTTTTTTACTTTAATGCTATGTCAGTAGATATGGGGTGTGAGACAGTGCAGATGATTGAGTATATTAAAAAGAATGTATCTGAACTCGCTGAAATTCTTTTACGTGTTTTTCAAATTTATTCTTTGACATGTTTACACTCAATTTATTTTCCTTCCTGATTAAGTTCTGCATATTTGTTCAAAAATGTGTACATATATTTTCAACATTACAATACAGTGTGTATGAATAAGACACAGCGGAGTACAATGTCCTTACAGTGTTAATTTGAGCCTAGTGCACACAAAACTGTTTTGACATGTGTCACATAACATAATAAAGTCACCTGGAGTATAAAATCTGATGATGATAGAAATCTGAAATAGAATTGTTGATAGAAGTTTTATACATATCGATACTCACAAACAGTTGGTAGGGGTATTTATGAAATAATACCAAACTGTGATTGTGAAAGATTGTTCATTAATCTGAGAGATTTTTGTATGTTTGTGTGAAAGTAAAATGCACTTTTATTTGTTTGAGTGCCATTTGACCTATAAAGGGATGCGTGATATTTTGAACAGTGCTCCAAAGGTGAACTTGGTGATAATGATTTTTTGTTGTTGATGAAAGTCCCCCCCCCCCCATACTGAAATGGTGAGAATGGGAAAGCAAAGGATTCTAGTGCTGCATGTTATTCAAGTCAGTACTGTACAACATTAAATAAAAAAAAAAAATGATGACATCATTACTGTACGTCAATCCCTCCGCCAGGGGAGGAGGTTATGTTTTCTCTGGCGTTGGTTTATTTGTCCGTGTGCAAAACAACTCCCCCTAAAAGAAAAAAAAAGAAAAAAAAAAAGAAAAAAAAAAAAAATGTTAACGGATTTGGATGAAACTACTAAAACAGGAAAGGTTGAGAACGACACAAGTAACAGATGATTAGATTTTTGTAGTGATCCGGCAATTTTTGTTGATTTTATGAAGGATTTTCGATATTTTTGCAGGTAGGGTCAATGAACTTGGGAGTTCAAACTGCGCATTTTTGGGGGTTTCATATGCACTCTAGTTTTGCTAGGGCGAGACGCGCCGCACAGCTGGAAGTTGATGATGTAACAAAAGGCTTCTATGCTAGAATATCGGGCAACTCTCAGCATGCATAAACGTATGGGTGGAAATCACTGATCTCTATGGAAGAACAAGATCAGTGGTGAAAATGAGCTGCTTGGCGGAGGTCTGCAATCTCAGAGTGCTTCTCTAGTTTTGTATGGACTTCTGCTGCACACTATTTCTCCATTTTATTGCCTCTATGCAATAACTGCTCCTCTTTGGGTTGGTTTGTGTATGTAACCTGCATCAAGATAAAACTTTATATTCAGCCAGAAAGGCAGCAGAATTCTGTGATGCACTGACAAAATCATATTTTGTTATCTTATTATATACACTTTATATATAAACAGTGCACAATATGTTTTCCTTTTGATTCTGGTTGTCCTGATAGGTATTCTGCTGCCATTATGTTTACCAGTAGGTTGACCATCTTTCTCTCTTCTGAAATCAGGATAGGTGAGAAACGAGTATAAAAGTATAACTATGTGATATCATCTGTCTCTGTCTGAACACTGTCTATTATATAAATAAATAAATTGTATATATATATATATATATATATGTATATATTATATATATATATATATATATATATGTATATATTATATTATATATATATATATATATGAAGGGTTTGTTTGCAAAAACCGATAAGTCCATTTTTGAAGATTTTGAAGTACGATCTCTGTCATAAAATACAAAATAATACCTTTTAAATGATATATTGGGCACTACATATAAAGGTATATTTTTGAAGTTATAGTCAAAAGAAGCAAAAATTTTCTTATTATTCTCTTTATTTTTCTTGACCTTTAATCGCAAATATCTCCATTTGACAAATATGGACTTATCGGTTTTTGCAAACAAACTCTTCATCCACTCTATATATAAACAGTGCACAATATGTTTTCCTTTTGATTCTGGTTGTCCTGATAGGTATTCTGCTGCCATTATGTTTACCAGTAGGTTGACCATATTTCTATCTTCTGAAATCAGGATAGGTGAGAAACGAGTATAAAAGTATAACTATGTGATATCATCTGTCTCTGTCTGAACACTGTCTATTATATGAATAAATAAATAAATATATATATATCATACATTTATATATATATATATATATATTATATATATAGTGCACCGGCTGAATGCACTATAACAATATAAGCACCGACAAATTCTGAATTTGCCCCGAAGGCCAGTTATATTCAATGAGGCCGCATGCCGAGTTGAATATACTTGCCTGAGGGCAAATTCAGAATTTGGAGGTGCTTGGTACTTGTTATAGTGCAATAAGATGTCATGCACTATGTGATATATAAAATAGCATACATACCCAGGCAAGATAAGCCTAGATCATTTCTAACAGTTACACGTGTCTACACAAGCAATAATACCAGTTTCTTTGAACCTGTGTAGACAAAATCCTGAAGATCCAAATTCAACTATAGAGTCTAGGGTCTACGTGGTTATGTCTAACGTTTTCTAGGCCCTACGATAGGTTAGGTCTAGGGCCCTAGGGGCCCTGGCCTAACGTTTCTATACTAGATCTACGTACACTGTACTGTACGTCACTTACGAGCGACAGAGCTAGTTAACACTTGACCCTACAATAGGTCTACCATGGATCTAACAGTAACACTAACAGTAACACGTTAGACGCCCTACTTACTGCACTGTGGGCCAGGACCAGGACTAGATGATGTTTTGTAGAATTAGGGATCTACTGGATTTAAACACAAGGCTCGTGCCAGGCCCCATTGCTGCTTATGCGGATTCCGAGAGTGTGTTGTGAATGTCGTAGTAAAGTTCATAGCGTAGCGTGATCAAAGAGCGCTTAGCGTATATTGTACACACCACACGCTGCCCATTTCCACGGCGCACTTCCGCGTAGAATGTACGGAGAAAGCGGCACAAATCTTGGGTTGATTTGCTCAGTAATATCCGTCGGATTGATTCCTTTTTCAGAGCAGTAGGAGTCCAAAAATCGTAGGGCGTATTTGATGGCATCCTTTGTGTCCTTATTGTCTAAGATACTGTTTCAATCAGTCTCTCTAAAAGTAGCGAACCTGTTCATTTCAGCTTCCATGTTTAAATCTACCGCTGAAAGTCTAGTCCCACACAGATAAGTTGCTGGCATAGCCAGCCTGCGAGAATTGAGAAAAACGATAATATCGAGCAAAGCATATCGTGGTTGTGGCGCAATCGCGTTGATAAGGTGCGGGATTCAAGTACTCGATGATTAAAAGGAGGGAGCAAAAACCGATATCAAATCGATAGTGGGTTATCGTTTGCAATCGTTATATTTTGCGTGCACTATAACTTTTGTCATGCACTGCCGGCCTGTATCATAAGTATGTATGCTATTTTTTATTATATATATGAAGAGTTTGTTTGCAAAAACCGATAAGTCCATTTTTGAAGATTTTGAACTTTGGTCTCTATCATAAAGTACAAAATAATACCTTTTAAATGATATATTGGTCACTACATATAAAGGTACATTTTTGAAGTTATGGTCAAAAGAAGCAAAAATTTTCTAATCATTCTCTTTATTTTTCTTGACCTTTAATCGCAAATATCTCCATTTGGCAAATATGGACTTATCGGTTTTTGCAAACAAACTCTTCATATATATATATATATATAAAACATATACATTTGTACATACATATACAGTGGCGGATCCAGGGAGGACCGCAACCGGCGCACTTCCCCCCCTTTATTTTTTGTTGAAACAAAAGAAATAAAAAGAAAAAATGGGGGGGGGGGGAGGTGCATGCGCCCCCCTTTGATTTTGTAAATGCGCGCCCTCTTACGGAATTCCTGGATCCACCCCTGATATATCGCACGATGCCAGGTGGTGGTAGAAGCTTTCGACCTCGGGTCTTCGTCAGCTTTATAGTCTGTTTATACAAAATGAAATAGAAGTTTTGAGCATAACAAACCATATTCCATTATATGTATTACATACGTAAGTAGAGTGTGAACTGCAATATGGCTGATAGTGCTCAACTATATAGGAGCCCATGTAGTACAATATATAGTAGGATGGAAGGCGTTGCTTTATTAGTGACTTAGCTGGACAGTCTGTTTCGGCCGAAGCCTCGTCAGCAACTAAATCAGTTTCTTGTTAAAGTACAGTGTAAGACATACGGCTCTGGTGCACTCAAGCAAGCAAACCAAAAGATACAAAAGATACATGCACGTGGCTACTTAACAGCACAATGGTTTGGTTGCTTGAGTGCACCAGAGCCGTATGTCTTACACTGTACTTTAACAAGAAACTGATTTAGTTGCTGACGAGGCTTCGGCCGAAACAGACTGTCCAGCTAAGTCACTAATAAAGCAACGCCTTCCATCCTACTATATATTGTAATATATATATATATATATATATATATATATATATATACACACACACACGGCAAAAAAAGAAAAAGAAAGAAGAGAGTGAACACTTTCAAGATTATATTGCTCATAATTATAATATTTGGCTAAAATTAATGCATTATATACTGGTACCATATTAAAGATGATTTATTGGGTATCAACCTGGTAGGTCAACAAGAAGGAAAACTTTACGCATGAGTGAACACCTTTGTTTTTCTCTTCAAGACCACAAAAGTAAAAATTGCAAAACTGAGCAAGTTGTCATTCATGCGTGGGCGCTCTTCCATATAACAATAAGATCAAACAACAAATTTCACACAAAAAGAAACATGAATTAAGTTGCAAAAATAAACCTAGCATCTCTATGATTTCAAACTCAAAAGATCAAAGATGACTCAAAAAAATGGAGGAAAATGAATCTTCCGTCAAATCTAAATTCAAATGAAATGAGAGAAGAAGCCATAATTAAGAAAAAAATGGTGGAATTCTAGTTTTGTTTCTCTTTTTCGATTTGGAAATTGTCAATAATGTTATGGTTCTTGAATTTGTCTTATGGTACTTAAAAAATAAAAGAATGATATGAAGAAATTCTGTTCATTTATTCCTGTTTATGCATATTACTCCCTATGCCATTTGAGGTTTAAGTTGACAGAAAATTCTTATTTTCCCCCTTTAGTTTCCCACTTTGTTTTTGTTAGAGATTATAAAGAGAAAGAAAACGAAAACTTATTTTTGTTCTTTCATATTTGTCTCTCATTGTGTAAAACTGGTCTCTTGCTGTTGTTATGGTGAAGGGCATTTGTAGATGAAAGACAACATGTTAATTTTTGCAATTTTTACTTCAGTGCTTTGGAGGACAAAAACGAATGTGTTCACTCATGCGTGAAATTTCCTTTTGTATTAACCTACTAGCTTGATAGTCATTTGAATTACCTTTAATATGGTATATAATACATTGATTGTCATCAAAATCTTCTATAAAAAATACGAAAAAGTGTTTACTTTCTTTTCTGCCGAGTGTATATATATAATTATATACATGTATATATGTATATACATGTATATATATATGTATATGTATATATATATATATATATATATATATATATATATATATATATATAAAAGAAGAATGAGTCTCAAATACGCCATCTGTAGATCCAAAAAGAAAGTTTTTATTCACAAAATTTTCAGCCTGCCTCGCGCCTTCGTCAGTGTAGTGTATACTAGGACAATGATAAGTTTTTAGTTTTAAGTTTTTAGTTTGGTCTATTTGAGACTCATTCTTCTTTTAATCATAACATTCGAAGTCCAACACTTGGATATATATACATGTATATATATATATATATATATATATATATATATATATATATAAATATATATATATATATATATATATATATATATATATATATATATATATGTATATATATATATATATATATATATATATATGTATATATATATATATATATATATATATATATATATATATATATATACATGTGTGTGTGTGTGTGTATAGGCCTAGACTTCTATATACACACACTCAGCAAAAAAAGAGAAGATATTTAACACTTTTTAAAGTTTATATTTCTCAGAAAATTCGGCTAAATATTAATGTTCTATATACCATGTTAAAGGTAATTTAATTGCCACCTAATATGGTAGGTCAATAAAAAAGGCAAACTTTATGCATGAGTGATCACATTCATTTTTCTCTTCCAAAGCACAAAATAAAAATTGCAAAAATGGACAAGTTGTCATTCATGCGTATATGCTCTTCCATGTAACAATGACAGCAGAAGACAATCTAGAACAATACAAATCAAGTTTCAAAAATCATCCTATGATCTCTATAATGGCTTTGTAGCCAGCAAAGATAAAGAAAGGCGAAAATAATAGAGAAAATTGAGAATCTTCTGTCAAATCCAAATTCAAATAGCACGAAAGAGGCAATATATTAACAAAATAGAAATTTCAAATGTTATTTCAATTTAAGAAATTTGAAAATGATATTTGGTTCTTCAATTTGTCTCGTGAGTTCTTAAATTCCTAAATGGAAAGGAGGAAATGAAGAAAGTCTGTCCACTTTGTCACCTTTGCGGCTCACCACCTGTGTCTTTTCAAGTTAGATTCGACAGAAAACTCTTCTTTTCCCCATTTAGTTTCCCACTTTGGTTGTGTTTGAGGGAGAGATACTTATTTTTGCTATTTCATTCGTGTCTCTCATTACGTTAAATTGGTCTTTTGTTATCATTGTTACCTTAAAGGGCGTTTGCAAATAGATAACAAGGAAGATGTCAATTTTTGCAATTTTTACTTTTGTGTCTTGAAAGACAGAAATCAATGTGTGTACTCATGCATGAAATTTCCTTTTGTATATTAACCTACCAGGTTGATAGCCAATTAGATAATCTTTAACATGATATGACAATGATTTTGATCAAAATCTTCCAATGCGCTGGAAAAAGGGGTGCATGTCACGAGACCGACACCCAACGAGTCATACAGCCCACGAGTCATACAGCTCACAATTCATCCCATGAGTTATCATACAGCTCACGAGTCATACAGCCCATTATTTCGACACTAAGCTAACAAGGCCCACAAGACCGACATATTAAGCCCCGTGTTGTATCTGTCGAACTCGTGAACTGTTTTTACCTATAGTGTCGAACTCATGGGCTTTTATTCTTTGCCTAGTGTCGAACTCATGGGCTGTATGACTCATGGACCTGTTTTCAGTGTCGAACCCGTGGGCTGTATGACTGTAGGACTGTAAGGGTGTCGGTCTATAGTGACCCCGATTCATGATGTGGCGGCAAAACACTGCATTCACTAAATGCGGAATACTTTTCATTTGTACTCTAGTTTAATTGCAAAGAGCTACTGAAGAAGGGATGACACATTTCTGACACTTTTCAATACACGTTCCCACTTTCTCCACTCCCCACGGAGCGCCAATGGCTCTGTGACTGCCACCGCACACTGCACGACTTTGCTACGATTTACCGGTCGTATACGACCTTAAGATCGGAAGTGTGACGTCACCAGTCTTGCCTCTTTCCACTCGTGCGACACGAACTTCATTCCTATGCAATTCGTATTTAGAGATTTGACCTACCAAGTTTTCACGACCGCTCGTGGGCTTTTAGCCAACCATCTTACAGTATAGGGCTCACACCCGTAAATACAATGGACTGTCCCAGACCCCTTCACAAATTCGTACCAAAGATACCAAAATAAATGAAGAAAAAAAAATTGATTAAAAATCAATGATGTAGTTTGGCAAAAACTGAATAGCTGTAGATATTGAGTATGAATTCCTCTACAAATTGCATTTTGGTTGGAAGATGAAAGCTTTTCTGGTGGAATTTGAGGGGACTATATTTCATTGGGTGCGTGTGCGGAAAATGGGTGATTTTTTGAGTGACAAGAACTCGTAGTCTGGCTTTGCGGAGCCCTGGACAGAATTTGAACTGAATCATCCACCCTGAGAATTTGATGGATGAAAGGGTATATCTAACTTATCCAGGTTAGTGAAGCTGAAACACCTCATTTCTCCCACCTATTTTACAGAATTTTTTGAAATTTGATTTTTAACACACATCCCTATGGGGAAATATTTATGGGTGTGAGCCCTATAGTGTGCGGTGGGCTTATGACGCTGGCACTTCTGCTTGATTGTACAACTTATTGGACCTTATTGCGGATAGTGCATGTCTATCCATCACAAGCTAGTATAGATTTACATTATTATACATAAAGTATAGGTTTCCCCGGTCAACTTCATACTTTTGTCATTCCAATTCATGAATGTGCATTCAAATTAAAACAGAGCACGCATGCGAAAATATTCGGGTACAGAATCCGAGCGATCAATTTCATTCATTGGAGTTCTATTTCGTTTCCGTCAAATCAAATTCATGCTTGGGCGTTCAATTTCCAAATGCGAGCAATGCATTTCCTACTCGTGCATTCAAATTTACACGATAGTCATGTAATAGTCCCGATAAGCTCGTTTGAAGCGTTCAATTTCATTTTCAAGTTCCTACTTCGTGCAATCAGAGGAAAATGGAGTAAACTTTTTTTTTTTTTTTTTTTTTAAGAAAGGAGAAATTAATGGCATACACAACTCACGAAGGCTTGCATATAGTGTAATGATGATTGTTTAAAGGTTACATACGTACTACATTATTCTGTGTTCATGTATTTGTTTTTCATCTCAATAAATTTTAAATTGTAAGGTCCAATCTGCAGTGCATCCAAACAACACAACGACAATCTAATCATATTTCTTGATGATAATGCATGCTGACAATGCCGCAACACTAACCACACAATGACAATGCATCAATTTAAAGAAAAACTGACACACAATGATATCACAAAGGGCCCGCAAAAGCAAACCAATAAGATGGCAATAAACAACAAACAAGACGTATACAATGTTTATGTTATCAGTTTCAATGTAATCGAAATTGCTTTTTTTTCTGAAGGTATCACTTCCCTATCATGCTCGTCTGTAGGCCTATACAGTGCCTATAATGTGCCTGTATATTCCTTCTCGTGAGGCCCGAGTTCAAATTTTAAAATGAACAGGTGGACCTATCGACTGCACATTAAAAAAAAATCTTCATCATAAATCCCAATATATTCAAAGCTTAATGAAAAAGACACACATACATGGCCCGAAGCTAACTAAATTCAGGACTTCTTTTAAATTGAGTGCAGTTATTTGAAACATGATTGCCTATTCATGAATTTGAATGACGCGACGAGATTCCATCGCCAGCGTGAGATGTGTGTTGAATGCTCCTTGCTGAAATGCGAGCTCCTCTCTTAAATTTGAATGCTCCGATAGTGAATTTGAATGCTGCGATAGTAAATTCGAAAGACCGGATTTTGAAGTTAATTGCTGATTCAGTGCTGCGAGCGTGGAATGCGTGAAAATGAATGCTCGGAATAGGAACTTGAATGATAAAAGTATGAAATTGACCGGGAAAGCCTTTATTTACTGCTAGCTAGTTGACTATAGCAAACTACAGACAGCAACGCTGGCACACTATTATCACGTGCTGCAGGCAATTAGTGTATCATACAATAATTATTATTCTCCGTATATCTGGATGAAGCTGTTCAAGAGTAAAAAATGCCATCACAATGCGTTAACTACACAGGCCAAACCGTTAATAGTAATGATTTTTACTTCCTTAGTGTAAGCATGAAACACATATATTTTACATCCAAATGAAACAATAACAAATATTCGATTTGCATGCAGACCATTAAATACTAATAAGGTTATATAGGCGCAGAACTGCATGTGCATTGATTCTACTCGTCTAATCAGAAGTCATAAGGAATCCCCCTCTCTTTGATGATAATTATGTTATATTATACAAGAGATGTACATTTTATAATGAACACATAGACAACCTCATGACATTTATTTACCTCTTATATAATTTACATCACTATAGCTGTTAAATACCAAGGAGTGCATGTTTGGAATTCTGTGCCTGATCAGAAATGCAGTTATGTCCATCCCTTGCCTCATTTAAGCGTGAAAATGTAAATGATTTTGTTAAAAGATTACAACTGTATAGTCTTTACTGAAATTTACTCAAATATATCTACGGTATTTTTCATCTTCCCGCCATTAGTTTGCATGTTCTGTCCTTTTCTCCTTCTCCCTCTATTTAAGCGTATCTTATAATGTACATAAGATCTCAAGTGGGAGTCCAGCCGTAGAAAGACCAATGGCCTCTGCTGGCTCTTCCATTTTCTCTCTTAGCATTTCTTTTTTTTTTTTTACTTTTTTTTCTCTCTCAATGTCTTGTACTTTTTTTGTACATGTACATTGTATTCCAACGCAATGTTATTGTTCTCACATTGTTCTATACTTTTAGTGAGAATTTGGAGAAAAATGAAATGAAATGAAATGAAATAATCCGATTTGTTGTATGCGTGTTTTGTCTTCCACGTTTACATACGTGGTATAGGCATCATACAAATGAATGTCTTTAATTTCTATCCGGCGCCCCGACTCCTTCTGACATTATGAGCCTTTTCCAGCCAATTTTAGGAAGTTTGATTGTACAGATTTGTTTCTGCAAAATTTTGATCTGGTATCTCTGGTAGATCCCTGCAGCTGGAAGGTGTCTGTCCAGACTGTGATGGCTTCTCGCGCATCTCCGCCCGGTGCACCGGCGGCTTGCCGTGCCGCGTCATCCACTTGTCTCGGAGGCATCCAATCGCGTATCTCACCTGCATTGGAAAGCAAAATTGAATTTCCAATCTAGACTTAAATCTCCAGTTTAAGATGTGGCTGTTTTTATAACAACTCTTCTATGCAGTGTATTCGAAATATCATAATATTCCAGGATTCGTGTAACCTAATGATTTCAGAGATCTTTATTTCTAACGTATTTTTTTCATTGCCTTATATGCTGTTGACATTCTGATTATGTCTATGCCGAATGCTAAAGTTTGAAGATTATAAATATTTGACACAAATAAATACCACAACGGTTGACAATGGGTACGTCAGACAAATCGAATTTATCGGAATTTATTTTCTTTAATAGATTTAATGGTTTCCAAATGAAAAAAAAGTGTCATACTCTGTATGTTTTGTAAATGTTCGTTCTGTTAATACTAGTTCTAAAACAAGATTGTGTTGCGAGACGCTCAGATAATATCTATGACATTTTGTTGTGCAGTAACTCCCACAATTAGGTTTTACCGGCCAATTTCGCGGTTTTTTTTTTTCAGTCCAATTCCGTATTTTTTTTGGTCCTCTACAGAGGTACTTTATTCATTCATTTCCAAAACTATACATCAAGTCATTTCTTTTTTTTAAACAATTGAATGGGCACATACTCAAAAAATTACAGATTCTTCATTGGTTACTAAGCAAATGATTTCATCATAATTATATGATACAATCTGAGAAACATTATCTAACAGTATTTCATTTCTAAAACTAATCCATATTTTCAAACTATTGTATGAATGCCCTTGGAATAAATGCATTATGTATTTTTTATAAATTGCATACTGCGCATATATCAATATCTTATTTATATTTGTTACATTTGGACTCTTTGGTTTCACTCCAATGATCAATAAGTTCTCGTTTAATAAAATTGTTTCTCTAAAAGCGAACTGAATAAAATCAGTGATCTGTTTCCAAAACATAGACACTTTAGGACACTCCAGGGGAACATGACTAAAGGTTTCTGTTTCAGAACAAAATATACACAAATTGTCACTTACAATTTTCCATTTGAAAAGATTATATCTATAAGGTGAAATACAATGTAATGCCTTGAAGTAGCATTGCTTAACTTTGTTATTCCCTAGTTTTCGAAATTTTTGTTTCAAAACAGTATTTCAATCAAATCTGTCTTTCCAATATAACAGTACATAGTTAGATCACTTTTCTCACTCTCACTTAACAAATTATAAAATTGTTTCGATGTGGTTTTAGATAATCTGATATAATCATTGTCCTTTATTGCATATAAATCAATATCACAATCTTTGTAAGCGTTTTCACATTTATCTACTTCTGATATACGTTCCACCCATATCTTTGGACTTGCCTTTTTAAGTTTTGAATACTTAAAAAGTCCACTAGTAAATTATCAGAATTAAGAGCACAACAAATTGACTCACGAGATTTAAAACAGCCATTTTCAACTACATCAATAAGTGTTAAGATACCTTTCTTGTGCCACTCTTCAAAAAACAAAGTTTTTCCATTAAAACATATATTACTGTTAATACCACAATACTTCATCTAGTATGTTATTCACATGAAGAAAATAAATATATCTTAATTCGCACCACGAAAGTAAACAATGAGTGTGGAAACGAGGTAGTCTATGAGATGCTTCTTGCATAGTGCTAACATCTTTACATGAGCAGTTCGTTTTCATTATCAGTGGACTTGGACCGATTTTCTCAACCCAAAATTTGAACATAAACTCTGTATGTTTTCTGAATATTCGTTCTGTTAATACTGGTTCAAAAACAAGATCGTGTTGCGAGACGCTCAGATAACATCTATGACAATTTGTTGTACAGTAAGTCACACAATTACTATGGGTTTTACCGGCCAATTTCGCGCTTTTTTTCAGTCCAATTCCGTATTGCTGCATTCAATTTAGCCAAGATGACATGTTCGGTATTTCAATTTCATATATGATCTCTTCATTCAAATCCATTTTGGAGGATTCGAATTACATTTAACCTCATTCTAATCAACACTTTTTCACTCAAATTCGTAAGACAAGCACCATTTTGCTATTCGTTCATTAATTTCAGAATGGTAGTCACGTGATCACGTGTATGCTGCACTCGTTCATTCGAAGTCATTTTTGGGCATCCACTTTAGCATGTTTTGCAGTCAATTTATCAGACATGTTCATGCTTTGGTTTTTTTCTTTGTTTTCTTTCATCACAGTTACTATTGTGCAGGCATCTATTTTTCACTTTCATTTTAGAGGATTTGGCAATAATTGTTTGCTTCAATGCGCTTATTGAGTCTTATCTGGCGGTTGAGCGCTTTGTTCTGAGTGTGTCGGTCAGTTCTATAGCATGTCTAGATAGTCCAGGTTATTATCCTCAATGTTTCTATGATTCTTTCTCTGTCTTCTTGAGATATATACGTCCGCATCTAACTTGTGCTGTCATGATTGTATGAAGATGAAGACAGTCTAATGTATAGTACTGGTACATATAGGCATATATAATGGCATGATGTATGAAAGAAATGGGCGTTGCAGAACAACAAACTCAAGTTACATACGGTCGAAAATATGATACTTTCACTGCTTAACAGTGTGTGGATGAAACAAAATGTCACATTGACACCTACATGTTTAAATGTTCTCACCTTGTCAAAATGGAAATAACATGACGTAAATTTGAATGAACATGTTTGAAATTTTGAATGACTCAAATACCCTTTTCGGCCAGTGATTTGAATGAACGTAGAGTACCTGCCAATTTGAATACCCTTTATACGAATTCGAAAGCCACAAGTGCAAATTTCATTGATCGAAATGCTAAATTGAACGCACAAATTGCAATTTTGAAAGACAGACTGTGCGATAACGAGAATTTTTCCTAACTTGAACGAACCTTCTATCAAATGGACTGACAAAAGTATGGGAAATTGGTTGGGAAACCCTATTTTATTTCATTTACAATCTATAATAATGTAACATTTCGGTCGTATCTCAAGCGGTATCCGTTTAATGTTGATGTTGTTCGCGTACAGGACACCACACAACAATCAGCTGACAATGGAAAGGAACGAACAAGTCATGTTTTACGAACTATCATAAACAGATTGCAAAACAGTCACAACCTCGTTTAACAGTATTGTATTTTACGTGAGGAAAGGTTCGATGTGAAAAGCCTTTTTTGCTGTTGCAAATGACAAAGTCTCTTGTTCACTACAACACCCATACCAAAGGATGGCAAAATGGGTTCTAGGACAATTACTCCCTGGACAAATACCCCAGACCCCCCCCCCCTTTGACCCTAACCCTATAATCTCAATCCTGAACCTAATCTTGACCCTAACCTAAAATCTAACACTAACCCTGACACTTACACTAATATTTGCTCTAAACCTCGGGGGGGGGGGGGGGATTGTCCCCCAGGGTCATTGTCCTGATGGGTCTAGGGTAATTACCCCCTGGGCAATTACCCCGGACCCTCCATCTGACCCATACCCTAATCCTGACCCTAACACAAATTCTAACACTAACCCTGACCCTCACCGTAATCTTTACTCTAACCTAGCACTAATCGATATTTAGCGGGGGGGGGGGGGGGGGGGGGGCGGGGGAGGGGGAGGGGATTGTCCCGGAGGGTAATTGTCCTGATTGGTCTAGGGCAATTACCCAGGACCCTCCCCTGACCATAACCCTAATCTCAGTCCCGAATCTAATCTTAACCCTTATAAACAAAACTCTAACACTAAATCCAATCCTAACTCTATAATATAATCTTTACTCTAGCCTTATCACTTACCAGTATTTAGTGGAGGGAGGGCTACTTGCCCGGGGGGGGGGGAGGGGTGATCGATAATGACTTTTCGTTACCTCTGAGTTTCTCAAAAAGAACATGACGAAGATGGCGATTCCCTGCAGAAAGTTGAGGGTGACAAAGATGTACTGAAAAATGAGGGTGGAGCAACGGAGCAAGGTCACGAAGCCGAACATCCAGGTTAGACCAATGATTGGTAGGAGGACTACCAGAGTCATAGCGCCATGTCTGTATGAGATGAAAGTATATATAGAAGACACATATTTTTATACAACTGACTGAATATAAATGAAGAGAATAACAAACAGTGTTGTTGTTGTTGTTTTTTTCTCAGAAAGTATCAATATCCCTTGTGTCCCATCATCCCCTGCCGAGAGCAATATGACATAAACCGATCTTATGCTATGTAATAATGACAGTATTTCAGGGCATGGTTAGAATTTGCAGATATTCATCGTGAAAATGTCATGTTGCTCCTGAGCTATCATGGCTATGAATGGAAAACTAAAATCGGTCTTTCCGCCGTTGATTACTGTTGATTCTGTGTCTGTGAATCTTAACTTTCTATCTATACCTCCCCGTGGCTAGACATTTTCTTTCGATATTTCAAGATGTACCATGGGCAACACTTGGAGTTGCATAATATGTTTACAATACAATCAATATAGCATTTTACTCTGAAGAAAATGGAGTAATATTCATACAGTCTTTCAGATTGGGATCATTATAGTCACACGTATACATTGTATTTCAGAGCCGAATGCCATATTTATGTACAATCATTAATTTGGCTTCATTAAGATAAAGTTGCTAAACTATTGACCATTTAACTTGACTTTAGTTAACTTTGCTTGTCTGCGGATTTTGAGGAGGGAAGTGGCAGCAAAAGTCTAAGGACATTTTTTTTTTAATTTGCTTGCAATGACCCATCATCATTGGGTCAACCCCCTCCCTCTTTAATAGCAAAAAGCTAGCTCCGGCCCCGACTTATTTTACTCTATGCACTGGATCATCTTGAACATTATGATTATTTAAGGCAACCTGTCAAGAACAAGAACTGAAATTGCGCTTTACTGTCCAGCTGTGTGCTCACTTAATCTTTGTCAGGTTGTCACTGTGGATAGTTGTACCGCTTGCCATTTTAACTATCTGAAAGAAGACCTTGATGCCGACCAGTAAGTTGAAGAGAATGACCACGCCCAGAGGGACGAACAGGTACAAATAACTCAGATCGTCAATGCTCAGGAAGCAGCTGGGATCGAGAAAGTGAAAATGGAATATCGAAAGTTGGCTGGACAAAAGTCGAGTCTAAATTTTTTGCACTATCTAAAAAACCTTTCTATAAACACTTGTAAATTTGGACAGCGTCACAAACAGGTAACAAACACTTTCATCTGTCTCAGTATCACTGTCGTGACTCACATTGTGAATTTTGTTCATAATTGAATTTAATACGAATTTACACAGGCCATGGATATGGAGCCTCTACCAGAGCCTAATGAAGTAGGGATGATTACGTCAATATTAGCATTCAACAAGCGCATCACAATAGGACACTTTCACATGATTATAAGATATAGACAGAATGATCCGACACTGCAACTATAAATCAAAAATACATATTGTAGCTTTTAGGAATTAAATTTTCTCCTATTCAAGTAACAGGGAACCTTATTTTCACACTCAGTGATATGTGCCCAAGCGTTTTGCTCTAGAGTTGCTCGTGGCAAATTGTGTCTGCATATACTTACATATTTCCATGTCCAATTGTAAAGTTGCTGGCAAAAAGCATGACCGCGACGAGAATAACAGGAAACCCTGTAGGTCATGAAGGATTCAGCTCGTTACATCAAGGAGGTTTTATACATGGAGTTCCAACTGGCTGTAATTATTCAAACAGTTGTCAGATTTCTATTGATGTACAAAGGAATTCCACAGGTGCACTTGTGCCTTTGATGATCGATGTTCCTTGCCGCCGTCTTGCTGAGCATTCTGAAGATTAATTTTGAACGTTATCATATTGTTGGCCATATTTTGCTTATCTATTTATTAAATGAAATGAAATTTCAATTAATGATTAAGCATGTAAAACAAAAGACAATTCGGTCCAGAAATTTGCGCAAAAGTGTAAATCAGAGCTGTATCATGTGAAAATGTTTCAAACTGTACCATCCTAGAAAGCTTGTTTTATCACTTTTCCGCTTAGTTTCCGCAAATGAAACTAATATGGAATAATCTTCAAGTATAATTCTTTATTGATAGATATATCAGATTAGTGACCGGGTATGACCAGTGGAGTATTTTTCATCTGTATTTCAGCATTTTCTGCTCAATTTCTATTCGCGCATCCTCATGTCTGTACCAATTACCTTTTATAACAAGGGATAGCGAAAAGTAATTACCATCACAAAGAAATATCTTCCTTTGAAAGTGGCTAGTGATTATGCAATGAGACACGAGTCACTTGTCTTCCTATCTGCGCGGCAGATACTGTTTGGCACATGCTTCAAATATTTTTGAGCGGCGGCTTCGAACATCTAGCAAAGGAAATAAGACGGTTGCGACTCCATTCTCTAGAACCTCCTTGGTTACATTAAGATAGAAAAGTCATTATGCTATAAAAAAAAAACACGGTTACAGCTCGTTATTCCGAAGGTTCGTTATTCCGAAGGCTCTTCAGTCCGAAGATTCGTTATTCTGAAGGTTCGTTATTCCGAATTTCATTTTAAGATTAACAAATCTTTGGAATAACGAACCTTCGGAATAACTCCACAAATGTTCGGATTAACGAACCCTTTTTCATTTTCGGATTAACGAACCTTCCGAATAACGAACCTTCGGAATAGCGAACCTTCGGAATAACGAACCTTCGGAATAGCGAACCTTCGGAATAACGAACAGCACCCATAAAGGGTCTAGGCCATATATTATGTTTTCGCTGTATGGATACCAAATCATTGCCTCCATAGGAGAGGCCATAAATTAAGACTTGTTGCACTCCGCTTATTACGTCTTTAGACGGGAAAATCGTAATAGCTAGGCCTACTGTCGTTTACGCTATATAATAGTGTTCATGCATGGTTACATGCATAATCGCATGGCAAATTGAATCACTGAATCACCAGGTCCTGTGCAGACACTATCAAATCGCGACTCTGCATCCAACATAAGCCTAAACATGGGTATCCGTGACCGTAAATGTTGGTTCCTTAAAGGACAAGTCCAGCTTCATTATTATTTAGAACACATCGGTTAATGTTTGGGGAAAATCGGACTATCCGTTCAAACGCTATAATTTCTTTTTAAAAGTTTCTGCTCAGTCACTGCTTGATGGGAAGACTATACTGCAGTGTATGATGTCATACGCGTAGAATGATATAAGGAAAATAAAAAGAGAATTTCACAAAATTTCATTTTTGGAAAGAAAAAGTGCATATCACTTAAAGTTTAACCTTTGAGCTTTGACCTCATGGCCCACAGCTTTCTCAGAGAATCTGTACCTGGTAATACATGAAAATACCGTCAGGCATTACAGAGGTATGGGGGACACAATAAAATGCTACTGAACTACTACTTGAACTTTGTCCACTCATACACATTTATTATGCCACATTTCATTTGGATACCTCAAACGGTTATAAGTTACCCTGTCCAGTTCCATGACATTTGCTCCTGCGACAATTGCTATAGCATGAGGTATCTGAACGCTATATTAAACCAAATATAAATTCTATGCCTACAAACATAAACCTAATCCTCACATCAAACTAATTTTGAAACCCTTTCACAACCGTAGCCCAAAAAGAAAGGAGCAATCATATCATCGCAGGAGCAAATGTCGCGTCACCACGCTGGTTACATCATCGATTACGGACGGACGGACGGACAACACGAAAACGTATCTCCGGCGACACTTCGTGGCGGGTTCGAGGTTCGAGGCATAAATATAAGGTGTAGGCCTACCCCATGCCCATGTCATGTAGTATCGGATTTTCCTCTTATCGGCGTTCCACGCGACAAGCGTCGAGAGATATAGATGTATGCCCTCTACGGCCATCCAAGAGAAGGTCACGAGGAAGAAATAGAAGATAAGCGTTGATACACCTGTACAAGCAACCTGTGAACACAGAAGATGACATCGTCAAGTGTCATTCTCAGTGTGTTTGATGCTAAATGATGATAAAAAGCACTCGATATCTGCACGCAATTTCACGTCATGTTTATGTTGGCGTGACTGAAGTAAGAATACATGAATAGAACATAACAATTGCATCAAAATCTAAAGAAAGTTATGGAATTTTAATTGTTACAAATCATTAGTAAAGTTATTAATGGTAGTGGAGGATGTGATTTTCTCATCAACTCCTGTCTTCTAATGACCTTTGCACAATGTTTACTAAACTTGAAGTCTGGTGCTCACGTAGGTCCTATTATCACAGTGGGGGGCTAATTCCTTTAAGGACAAGTCCACCTTCATATGTATAAGGATTGAGAGAATGCAGCAATATTAGCGGAACACATCAGTGAAAGTTTGAGGAAAATTGGACAATCCGTTCAAAAGTTACGAATATTTTAAGGATCTGCGCAGTCACTGCTGGAAGAGAAGACTACTACAGTGTATGATGTCACATGCGTACAACTACATAAGGAAAATAAAAAAAGAATTTCACACAACTTTACTTTTTGAATAAAGTGCACATTTCTTCGACTTGCTACTGACGTATGTTAAGGGTATTCCCCCTGCCTTCTTAAAGAGAGAAGTCGAGTGCTCTTTGTTATGCGAGAAAAATGGAAATATGTTGAATTTTCTTTATTCTTTCTTTATATAGTTGTACTCATGTGACATCACACGCTATAGTAGTCTTTCCATCCAGCCGTGACTGAGCAGAAACTTCAAAAATTCTAAACTTTTTAACGGATTGTCCGATTTTGCTCAAACTCTCACTGATGTGTTCTACTAATATTGCTGCATTCACTCAACCCACATGTCTATGAAGGTGAACTTGTCCTTTAAATTATCTTATTTAGTGTGATTTTACTTCAGAGTTTGGAAATAATGACAGTCATCATCGCTTTTTCTTATTTATGTGGTTATCACCAATATCAATATTAGTAAAACACAATGAATCTATAAGCAGTAACACATACTTGATTAACAAAAAAACAACAACAACAACAAAAAAAAAAAAAACACAAAACAACGCCGGAATCGTCATGAAATATTTAGTACATACGCGAGAACGAGAAAAATACAATATTCCTTTTTTTTTTTTTTTGGGGGGGGGGGGGGGGACAAGTCAACATCACAATACTAATGACAGTATAGCTGATTAGACACCCTCTGAATAAGGGTCATCAACAAAAACAATTATAGAGATGCCATTGTGTTTGCTTTGTGTATAGATTTACTTATCTTCTCATGAATTTTCACGTCCCTGCCGAGGAAGCACTAAACTGTTTGGCGTGAATTCACGAAGGTGGTACAAATGAAACCATGGTTTAAACCATGGAGCGCCAAGTGTCACATGAAATATTTCGTTACGAAATCAGTCATTTCGTCGATGAAATGATTATTTTGTAACGAAATGACATTATTTTTGTAACTAAATGAACATTCCGTCCACGAAATGATAATTTCGTTGACGAAACGGTCATTTTGTCGACGAAATGACCAATTTCGTAACGAAATATTCTGTGCGACACTTGGCGCTCCATGGTTTTTGTCCATGGTTTAAACCATGGTTTCATTTGTTCCACCTTCGTGAATTCGGGCCATTATGTCTAGCTTATCTGAGTTTAAAGGGATGGTATAGTATTGGTTGAGTGAGAATTCAGCTTTTGACTTTTTGCGAGATACTTAGAGACGACTTGATGATAATCAATGTTAAAAAGCATACAATTCTGACAGGAATTCAAAGTTTATTTGTGGAAAATCGGTTTTGAAATTTCTGATATGAAAAAAAAATAAAACATAGTGATCCTAATAAAAGGTGGGACCATTGAGGTGGGTCCCACCTTTTATTAGGACCGCTTTATTTTGAACATCTCAGCCATTTCAAAACCGACTTTCATCAAATAAGCTTTGAATCCCCTTTAGAATCATATGCTCTTTGATATTTCATTATCTCAAAATTTCATCACGCAAAAAGTTGGAAATATCGAGCCCCACTCTACCAAAACTGTACCATCCCTTTAAACTTTTCTCTACTTTATACTGACACTCTCTTACTGGCCTGAGTTTGTCATGTTGTCGGTCAATATCTTCTCTCACGATTTGCATAATATAGTGTACATAGATCATGGATATGGAGATAAATATTGGCTCTAACTTACCGATGGAGGGCGCACAAGGCGAAGACAGAGAAAGGCGATTTCTGCCAAGCCGAGAGCAAACGCCAAGTTCCCATGCACTAATATCAGATCACTCTTGAGACTACGGGAGAAACAACACGAGGTGATAGCCACTATAATGACTAGGTTGGTAATAGTGATTATGATGATGGTGATGATGATAATGCTGATGATAATAATAATACTAATAATACCACTAATAATTAAATAATTATAATAGTAATAATAATAATAATAATAATAATAATTATAATAATAAAGATTACAATAATGATGATAATGATGATGATAATAATGGTAATCATAAAGATGCAAAAAAAAAGTAATAATCTATGGTAGGACCTATTAGAAACAACTATAAATGTCGCTGTTGCGACTAGTATTTCTCCGCCATATCACATGGTTCTTCCATCATAGGTCTACAAATATGACGTAATGACAAAGTGATGACAAAGTGAAACGGCAATTTAGCTTGATTGGTAGAAATGGAAATGATATGTTTAAACTTTGGCATAACCAAAACTGTGTAGAGTGGATAGTGCTACATTCCTTGAACCAAGTTTCATCTGGATGGCTAAATTGTTTCAGAAAGTAAGGACAGTATTTGGGAATTTCAGTAATTTCACTTGACCTTTCACCCTTGCCATTTGACCTCATCATAGCACAGAACTTTCTTCAGTTAATAGCCCCCTCGTAACATCATTGCCAGGCATTACTTGCATGCATATGTACTAAGTATCACTAAGATATACCTTGAGCCCTTTCCAAGAAATGGAGAGAAAAAAGGGTGAAATTTTAGCATTTGCACTTGACCTCTAACCTTTGACCTATACCCTAAACTGTCCCTAGAGAATATTTGTCTTAAAATTAACGCATATACACGCATAAGTTTCAAGAAAATACCTGGAGGGTTTGCATACGTGTGTAGATATGGGGGAAATAGTAACATTTTAAGAATTTATCCTTTACCTTACACCTTTGGCGTTAAGCGTGTGCATCCAAAAGTTCACAGGCAAAACTTCGCCTATTCATACATACATAACATCATGCCAGGTTTCATTTGGCTACATCAAGTGGTTCTTAAGTTAAGCTGTCCACAAAATCGATTACGGACGGACGGACGACCAGAAGACATAACGGCAACACTAATGTCCCTGTCACGCTTTGCCGGGTAAGGTAAACGTATGAGAAACTAATTTCGATTTCTGGCTTCCGTTGATATCCGTTAAAATGCGTTTCATGTCCATTTTATCCTTTGGTTCGACGTTAATCTTCCGGTGATTTCCGTCAGAGCTGCCAGAAAACTTTGTGCATGAACAAAGTTTTTTTTTTTTTTTCTCTCTCTCGCCAAAAACGGATAGCGCGATCCGACCCTTGTCCGATAGTTGCACGTTTACTCGCGTATCTTTACTGCACTTTGCCGCTTTTAACTCGTTTCCATCCCCGAGGCTTCTTTTAGGGTCCTTTGCTGCAAGATATGGAACGGATGGTACGGCTATGTACAGCACATCAACCGCATACCCACGGTATAGTCACAGGTCGACTAGCGGGCAAAACGCATGTAGTTACGGATGACAAACGGACAGGACGGCCATCAGTGATGGTGACAGCATATCTACAGGATGTCTACAGCACATCCACAGAATATGAATAATAATTATAATAACTCAGTATTTATATAGCGCTTATCAATAGAATTCTTTAAGCGCTTTACATGATAAAAACCTAAACATAAACTACTGCATAAATCCAAAATGTTATAATTTACACAAATAATTAATCACTTAAATGATAATAATAATTACATAGGTACACTGTAATTTCCACTACAATGTAGAGCACAATACCCTCAACAGGCTGGTAACATTTACCTGAGCAACTAATTACGAAAGAGATAAGTCTTGAGTGCAGTTTTGAAACTGTTGAGGGATGGCTGATTTCTTAGGCTCAAGGGGAGTGAATTCCAGAGTGAAGGGGCGGCGACTGAAAAGGCTCTGTCACCATGGGTGTGTGAGACTACCTTAGGGACTTATAGGAGATTCTGTTCAGCTGATCGAAGAGAGCGGGATGGTTGATATGGAGAAATCATGCTAGAGATATATGTGGGAGTTTTTCCTTGAAGACTCTTAAATGTGATAACTAAGATCTTGATCAGAATGCGCTTATCAATGGGTAACCAGTGTAGGTGTTGAAGAGTATTATGATACATCATGTTTCCTAGGAACCCTCTGAACAATCCTGGCTGCAGTGTTCTGGATTCTCTGAAGTTGGCTGATCAGGGATTGTGGGAGTCCAAACAAGAGGCTGTTATTGTTGTAAAGTCTATAACTGGTTATAAATGCATGAACTAAAGCCAACGTCGCTGGAGTAGTGAGATACTGTCTAATCTGTCCTATCCTTCGGATGGCTATCATGGCAGAACGGCAGATAGAGCTGACATGTTCTTTCATTGTGAGATGTTGATCCATGATGCAGCCAAGATTCCTTCCGAATGGGGATTCTTCCACCACCAGATCTCCAACTCCAACGGACAGCTGTTCAGGCATATGCCGAAATCGCGATGAGAAATGAACGATTTCAGTTTTTGCATCATTCAGTGTAAGCATGTTCTCGTGAGACCAAGCTTCGACATCTGCGAGGCATTCACTGACAAGCGAGAGTGATTGAGCCCTGTCACTTGATCGGAAAGTCAAATAAATTTGGGTGTCGTCAGCGTACATCATCACTTCCAATCCATGCGCTTCAACAATATTTTATATCGGAGTACTATAGAGTGAGTAGGTATAAAGTGGACCCATTACAGATCCCTGTGCTACACCACACGTGTCGCTGTAAACGCTTGAAGATGAACCGTTGATTATCACGACATGGGATCTGTTAGCCTGGTATGACTGAAACCAACTGAGGACTATACCGCTAAATCCATAGCGTTCAGTCAACCTCCGGAGCAAGATTTGATGGTCGATAGTATCGAAAGCCGCACTATAGTCTAAGAGGACAAGCTCGACTTCCTGGTGGCCATCCAGCGCCAGAAGAATGTCATTTTGGACCCTTATCAGAGCTGTTTCCACGGAATGATTGGCTCTGTATGCTGACTGTACATCTGGCAGAAGGTTATTGAAAGCCAGATAGTCCTTGATCTGGCTTGCGGCTATTCTCTCAACCAATTTTGCGACAAAGATCAAGTTCGATATGGGACGGTAACTACTGAGTTCATTACGAGGAAGGTTGTCCTTCTTCAGCCAGGGTGTTACAATTGCCTGCTTCATGCTCTCTGATACTACTCCTGCCTGAAGACTACCGTTGACCATCCTTGTTAAGATAGGAAGCAGGGCTGATGAACACCTTTTCAATCAAAGACGTCGGGATAGGGTCCAGATTACATGTAGAATTTGTTGTTGATTTGATAGTTTCCAGCACTGTGTCATCAGTGACAACATCAAATTCCCTCAAAGTAGCAGTACAATTCTCAGTAACTTGAACCGACATATCTTGAAGTGGGCAACTGTTTAACTAAGCCCTCAATTTCTGGATTTTCCCATCAAAGAAGTTTCCAAAAGAGGTGGCAAGTTGCAAGTCAGAGTCATGTTCTGGAAGAACTGTCTGTGACGTGGGTGCGGAGAGGCTGCTGTGATCGCCAAGCGAAAGAGGGCGCCGCTGTCAGCAACACGTACCTTTTCCAGGAAATAGTTGGATTTTGCTTGCAGAAGTTCCTTGTTGTGTGATTTACAACTATCCTTTTAGATTTCTTTGTCAACAGTTATTTTCGTTTTTCTAGCACGACGCTCCTTCTTTCGTCGCTCTTGCTTAGCACGGCGCAAGCTCTGAGTGTACCAAGGTGCATGTGGCCTCAAGATAACATCTTTCTCTTCAATTGGAACATGCTCATCAAGGATTCCTCGAAGTTCTCGATCATAGAGTTCCATCAGTTGTTCTGGAACAGTTGGTAGATCATCACTACATAAATCCGAGGAAGTGATGTCGTTACAGAACCTGTCCATGGCAATGTCCTTCAGTTTCCTAGCAGTAATGTGTCGCTTAATTGGATCGGGTCTTCTCGTATTCAAGCGACACATAATTGCAGAATGGTCTGATGGTAGTCTCTGCGATGTTGTAACTGACGATACTAGGGAATCATCGTCCCTAGAAATAATGATAATGAGGTCTAAGGTATGGCCTGCCGTGTGCGTCGAGCATTCAATGTGATTCTTTAACTTAGACATTTGGAGGATGTCCAGGAAACTAGACGCATCAGCACTATCCGACTTCTCAATATGTATGTTAAAGTCACCGGCAATGATCAGTCTCTGAGGTGATGCAAGAAGTATCTCCAGGTAAGGACGAGAACTCCCTACAGAAGGTGGCACTTAAAAGCTTATTCTTTTTCGAAGCTTGTGGTCGATAAAGTACAATAAGTCGGAAAGTACACGAACAGGACATGAAGCTGATGTTTAACGAATATGTACCTGTCTTGCTGCAACTGACTCCTACAAGAGCATATGCAAACGTTGTAGGTCTCGCTCTTCTCATTTAATGCCTTTCTGTCGTGATGAACTGCCACCCCGGCTCTATAAGAGACATCGATACAGGGTAGCCCTACTGCAGGAAAATTCGAATATGCAGAATGCCAACACGGCCCTCAAGAAGTATATCGCCGCCCGGAGAAGGCAACGCAAGCAACAGAGAAGGCAGGCGTGGTCCAATGGAAGTAGCTTTGTCCCGAGAGACGCAGGCAGTTTGGTTTCTATGACCAATTGTCATAGACACAAGAAGGGATAAAGGCATACAAATTAGGAAATGCTTTGCTAAAGTCTACCCAAATTAACCATGCAAATATTGTGTTTCAGGTGAAAAGGTGAGATGCACATCAAAGAGAAAGCAAAATTCTTCTAAGTTCCAACTTCTATTTTCCAAGGTCGGAAGGACTACCATAATAGGGAAACAACCTTCTCACCCCTCTCTAACAGAATAACAAGTCTTTCGGTTGAGCAATATTTTCATTCAGTTTACTATCATGACTGCTATAAGAATGTTGTAAATAACGAGGAACTGCAGAGATCCAAACAATTTTAAGGAATCATCATATGCCATCAAAAAAAGAAGAAGACGAAAAAAAGGGCCAGCCCTAATCATATCCGCTGTCATGGGGCGATGAAGCACATGCAATGTGACTGGGCATCGGCTAAGATAAACTGTTGGATCTTCACAGGTGCCAGAAGTGGTGAACTTCGAGTGGAAAGTGAGGCAATGAGTAGAAGATTCATGCCATCAAAATTAAAACCCTTATGACAAGGTTGAATAACATTAGAAAAAATCTAAACGAGCAAAGATAAGGTTCCGAATGAAAAGGGAAGCAACGTTGTCTACGCCATACCGTTTCAAGGAGAGGGTTGCCAAGAGAACTATATTGGCGAAACCAAGCAGCCGCTACATAAGCGCTTATATCAACATCGAAGACCAGGTACATTGGGCAACGATTCTGCCGTTTTCTCGCACCTGACGACCTTCAAACACAACTTCAATGACAATTTAAGATGTACGCACATTAGACAAGGAGCGTCGGCACTTTGAGGGGGGGGGGGGGCGGTCCGGGAAGCCGTCTACGTCAACTCCGAAAACCCCTTCCTTAATAAGGGTAGGGGACTGCGACACAACCTCTCCCGAGTGTACAGCTCTGTCATCCGGAGAATTCCTCGGCAACTGACTTCTAACAATAACGGCGATAGTGCGTCTGCGCCGATTGGCAACAACGCCTTTGCGCCATCAAATCAGACGAGCTGATGAAGCGTCCAGGATCGGACGTGAAACCGTTCTCGGAATCAAAATAGTAAGTCCAGATGAATTGATTTAATTTTGTACCTTTATAGAATGCGGGACACAAGTTTTATTACCATCGCTTTTGTGTTAATTTGTTTTTGGATACTTCAGCCATTTCAAAGCCGATTTTCATCAAATAAACTTTGAATTCCTCTTGAACTATTATGCTCTTTGATATTTCATATGGTGGTTTCTAAGTATCTCGCAAAAACTTAATTCTCACTTCAACCGATACTTTACTATCCTTTTCACCCCCTTCGCATTCTACCTTATTATGGACCGCGTTATAGGTCCAAACACATCAAACGTACCGGAGGGCGGCGTATCCACCGCACACGGTGAAACAGGCGATAATGGAAAAGCTGCAGCCAATGACAGAGAGAATTGTCATCACGTGGTCATGAGTCACGGGAATCTCCTGGAGCAAAGAAGAAGCACTTGTATTAGCGGCTTCTTATAGTGACTCTTGTCCTGGGATACTAGAATACATGAAATATGGCACTCAACAAAGACAGCCATTTTGAATATTGCATCAGTCAATTAACACTTGACTTTTGGATAGGCCTAGACCCCTTTCGATACGCCGTACGCTCTGAGAAGTGAGCGTTAGGATTAATTGGACATTGTTTAAGGCGTTGGTATCATTGTTTCAGTGGTTAACATGTGACATTCAGGTTAAACGTGTATTTACATCAAATTAAATTTGTGATTAACATCGAATCTTACATCCAAGGAGATGTGATATTGTCTGTGAACCAAGATTTATACAATGCCATGCAGTAATACCACCTTAAGTATATGGCAGGCATCTCGTAAACGGCTTCCTTCATACATTATTCAAATCATGTCATCACATGGACTAAACTTACACTTAAGGCCCAATAGGCCTTAACTGTCATATCAAAGATAAGAATAATACCGTTCTGTCCTTTACAGCTGCAATGTGTCATTTTACTTAATCCATGTATTTCCTCTGAAGGACTTGTAACCATCTATTCAATACAGTCTATTCAATGCAGTCATTTAGAGGGGCATTCCACACGATTTCCATAATTTCACATCATGTATAGTACATAAATCGACAGCTCCATGTATAGATTTGTGGAATTTATTGTGGTCCATGAGAGCAGAAAAACAATACTCTGAAAAATCTTAAACAAATTACACTGAATAGTGTTGATGACGTAGCAGCCTCTCATAATTTATTATTTCAGAAATGTAGCAGTGCAATTCCATCACAATATCACTTGCTTAACAAGTTCACCTGTGCAGAATGTATGCACACATGTCAGCTCCTTTTATTCTGCTTACTGGAGCCCCAACTCATGCATTCTTATGGTGAGGCTGCCATGTCACAATATTATCATCCTTGTTCATTGCTTTTTGTTGTAAATTTTGAAAATATTCTTATTCCTTGACCCAATCACTATAAATTCTAAAACTCTGTACTCAGTTCAAGTAATTTTTCTATAAATGTTCAAATGTGAAAGTCTGAAAATCATCCGCAGGTCTCCTTGAATGCATCTGCTCATACTTAGTTTGCAATCTAATACACACACAGGAAATCACATAGCACTGTTTGTTGTCGCTGCGTAGGCCCATGCAAAGTCACTGCAAAGCTCTCTGTGATAAACGGCCTTTTACTAGCTATGATGAATATTCAATTATGCTGGTGAACTGAAGAATTGGAACTGATAGTTTTAAGAGCATTTCTCACCGCGCTGGCTGCTAGGTCGACAAGTACGGCGAAGCTTGTCAGGTGATCACAGAGACACGTGACTTGTATCACATCTTCAGCCATCTTTATTGATCGAGTGTCCAGTTTGCACCCTGTACTTGACCAATTTCTTTCATGAACAAAAAAAAAAAATAAAAGTAGTAACATTGTAGAGGCTAACAGTGTATTTCGTGTGTAGAATTTGACTAACATTTCTTTCTTTTTTTTTCGTAAAAATTATCCTGCTGCACTCCAAAATCACAAGCTGTAACAAAAGCTTATTTTACAGCAAACGAATGTTTACAGATGGTGCAAACGAGCTCATAAAAATCTTCTTTAGTTGGAGGCCCTTTACAGTATACATAAAGTGTTTTGTTTGGTTGCCGTCTAACGTTTAGCCTATCCGATAGGCGTCGGGCTAAAGCCCTCGCTTATGTCCGTCTCCATATAGCGATCAGTCTAGTATCGATACAGCCCGACGCCTATCGGATATAGGCTATCTAACGTTAGGTTGACGTTGTTACACTGACACATGTCATACCTTTGAGCGAAGTTCCAAAACGAGCATAGTGTGTTGTCGCCCGCGACATTGACCTTGGCCTGTAGAGGTTGCGTATTCGTCGAACAGACATACACACACGCATATCAAATACATGCACATGCGCAGACACAGACACAAGTACAAAGAAAAAAAAAGAACTGAGATGGTACCTTTACAGGCAAGAAAGTAATCTAACATTGCAAAGGTGTTAACTATGATAGATTATATTATTTCCTAATTTGAATTAATTAACTCAATTAATTTTGAACATTTTTCTTTGTCAACCCGTGAAGGGTTTGTTTCCATCAAACCAACGATACAAAATGGTACTAGTGAAGTAAAGTGATGAATAGGCTAGTGAACGTGATGTCGTGATCCTTCAAAATCCCATAACAACACGAACTGCAAACGGAATTAAGAATCTTGCCGTATTCTTTTATGAAACTAAATTGAATACATCACAAATATTGCTGTAGATTTAGTCAGAAACATAGCAGATACATCAAAGCATAGCGGATATAACGGATAACGCCAAAGGGTTGTCAGATCTAAGTTCAAAGTTTATAGCTTATTCTATATTGCTGGACAGAACATTCATCATCGACATGACATGTAATAATTGAAACAATTCTCGTCCCATCCCTTATTTGTAGAAGTCATCTGACTCTTAGTGTCTCCATGAAATGCCCACTTCTTTAAAGGGATTGTACAGTATTGGTGGAGATGAGAATTGGGCTTTAACTTTTTGTGAGATACCAAGAAAACACTTATGATATAGTACAGAGCATACCATTTTAAGAGGAATTCAAAGATTATTTGATGAAAATCGGGTTTGGAATGACTGAAACATCCAAGAACAAAGTAAAACAAAGCGATCGTAATAAAGTGTGGGTCCCACACTTTATTAGAATCACTCTTTTTGGATATCTCAGCCATTTCAAAACCAATTTTCATCAAATAAACATTGAATTCCTCATAGAATTACATGCTTTTTCATATTTCATAAGAGGTTTCTCATTACCTCACCAAAAAATGTTAGAAACCTGAAATTAGGTCTCAACCAAAATTATACAATCCCTTTAAACAATGTGGGATTGTATTATATACTTAATATATGCATACAATTTAAAAGCTCTTATGGGACACATGCAATGACATTTCTAACTAAATTTCTTGCATATTTGTGAATCACTACAATCCTTGATAATAATTGTGATAAAAATGATATTATCAACCCTCGGCAGAAGAGTGCAACCCAAATGATGAGGTTCAGATGCTTATTCCTGTGGAAGTGTATTTCTTCGTCACTTTTGTTATGTATACCATTACATTATTGTATTTTACATCATATTGATACCGAATGTCTGAAATGTAATCTAAAAAAAAAAAGTAACATGATACCATGAACATCTGTGATACTCACCGTCAGAGATTTCAAATTGAAAGTAATGGAAATATTCTTGGAGAAGCTGGATTCGCTTCTGGAGTCTGACACAAATCCAACGCTCAGAAAAGAAGATTTTACTCCAATCCTGCAGAGAAATTCGTTAAGAACATAAAACCCCCGATCTTTTGTTGTCTTCAACTTTTTCATAAAACGGATTGTTTTCAATTGCGTTATGAGCAGGTTTACATGGGAAGGGATGATGCGATATAGAAAATAACTGAAACTTTGCATGTAGGAGCATTAGTTTTGACCGTGGTGAAGTTGGCTCTCCAGTCATGTAACTACAGTTATTCATAATTCCTTGCAACTTCTTTTCATGAAATATGAATTAACATTCTAATAGTTTTTCTTGTCATCCTGCCTATTAAGCCCGTAAAATGATAAAAGAATGGACTTAAAATGAACAGTATGAATTCAAAAAGTTCTGCGCACTGATCGAGCGAGGTACAAGGGAGTACATGTAAACAGAATGAGTTTAACATGAAAGAGACGATTCAAGCACTGGGCATGCGCCACTTACCCTCTGTCGTCAGAGGTGCACATCGATCGCGAGATGACCTCTCCTCCATACGGGAGGTTGATGTGGTATAAGGCTTTCGCGCCTTGATCGCCCAGTACAGCGCAAGGAATTGCCACATATGACATGGCATCGCTTACGTTTACGCAGTTGTCGTCACTTTCCACCGACACCAGTGGCTGCGTGGCAATGAGCCTGATAGCTGCAGTTGCAAAAAAGCAAAGCAAAACAAACAAAAACAAAACAAAACAAAACAAAACAAAAACAAACAAACACAACAACAACAAAACAAAGCAAAACCAATATGATTGTATCATTATCATGGCATGCCCGGCAATAATCTACGCATGCGCACTACTTGACACCAGAACTTCCTTTGAAAGGACATGCACCCAACAAAAAATGTAGCAGGCATTATAGGTATATTTACCAATTTTTAGGCATTGTCCTGAAAACAACGGATAGGAGTAAGTACACACAGTTCAGTTGCTCCTGCAATGTTCAGTTACTGTATTTGTTGTACTTTAAGGAACATGACCGTCAGTGGCATATATATCTATTATAGATCTAATATTTTTAATCTGAATTCAAAATGACAACAGTCGACCTATACATGAATTAATAGCTGGAAAAATATTTCATTTTTTTTTTTTTTGTATATGAGGGATTCACATAGGCCTACCCTTTTGATGAGTGTACTCCCCTTTTAAAGTCATTGCGGCATAAGAATTAACTTTACTAACACTTAAAATGTTTCCATCTTTTACTATTTCCCTGTTGTTTCGCGGATTGGTATTATGTACGTCACTCGGACGTCTTTGACAGAAAGTGAACACGAGTTTAACATAGGCCTACTTCCTAACTAAATCGTGAAATGGGTTGCAGTTTACACGTAGTTTATGATGATATTGATTGGAATGTGGCTGCTTCACTACGGACAGTGGCGGCAATTTTATGTAACGAATGGTATAAAATCATTGCCATTTACAGCTGTATCAACTTTGGTGTAAGGGTGTGTAAGGAGAGCTATAAGGTTGTTGATACTAAAAAATGGACCCAAAACAGGACCTGGGTTTTTAGTATCTAAGATTATGCACAAGCCAGTGACAGTGATGTTAGACGATGACGTCATTTTTCTCATCCGTTATGTGATTGTGTCTGATAACACTGTTTCGCGCACACATTCGAAATTTTGCTGAGACCGAATTTAATGTCTATTAGTCCGAATTTAATGAAACTTCTATAGCGTTCTTTATACATTCTATCCCATGCAGTCTTTTTACTGCAAAGTTTATCTTTTGAACGTGGAGTGGCCTTTAAGTTTTAGGGTCGATTGTTCTTGGACGTGTAATGTCGAACGTGTAACGTGTAACGTGTAGTGTTGAACGTGTAAAGATACCTGAATTGCGGCGAATGACCTGGAAAGATGGAAGTCCGCCGGAGGCGATTTTCTCCGCGGCAGTCTCGGCGAGAGCCTCCAGCTCCCTTTGGACATCGTCAGGATACGACAGTAGACTTTCCTGTCGGACAAGATATTGCAGTTATCATTACCGTTCGCATTGATTTTACTACGGTATCGGAAGAGGTCACTATACATATAAGTTATTAGGTGTGACTCTCAGCTTGACAGACCTAACAATCAGCCATTCAATGTGCTGGTTGCGAATCCAATTCTGCGAATTCAATTGATTGAATAGATAGTGGTAAACAGTATAGACTCCCGTTATAAGGAAGTCCTCGGTACCGGCAGTTTTCTTTCGTTACATCGAAATTTCGTTATAACCCAACAAATTAACAATGAAAAACATATAGAGTGGATAATGTTGCGGGGTGAAATTTTACTTTGTTGTAATCGGAATTTTGTTTTAACCGTGTTCGTTATAACAGGAGAGCACTGAATCCACGCCCTTGAACTATTAAAGGATACATTCGTTCCTTTCAGTCGCCAATGTCATTCAGAAGGCAATTTGATTAGGAAGGATACGATTTTAGTCAATATATACATGACCAAGATGGAAGTCTTCCCCGTAATACATCTGGAAATGTATAATGACAAAACAATATAGCAACCAATTTTACCATTGTTTAAGGTAAGATTTTGTGATGACTGAATCCTGTTCAGGATAAAAATTCCAAATTCGAATCTCTCCTAAACTATTTAACAATCTAAATGGGTACCTCTCAAGCTAGAGTGATAAGGCCCATAGCCTATGGCCCATACGTTTCTGAAAGTACAGTTGTAACACTTCAGAAAAATGTTCTGCGTTATCACACCATTATTGAACTGAGATCCTCAATGTTGTTTCATCATGATCATTTAGTGCAGTTGAGTGCAATAATGAACAAACTTTAATATAGATGAATTATGATTGCTCGAAGCTAACTACATGCGGAGTGGCGGTTGTCATTGAATTACACCTCGATCTCATTACCATATTTTATTTCATTCGATAGAAGAGGGAGATGGGAGCCTCCCTGTTTGGATCCCACACCGGAGTAATACAATCTGAAGTTCTAGGAACCAGTAGTACAATTGTAAAATGAAGATGACTGTGATGACATCAACTTCGTGGTCTGCATGAGATCTTATATTTCCCTGACTGACAACTAAAGCCAGGCTCTCTGATTATGAATGAGTCGTGCTAGAGATGCGTGCAAAAATTTTGGAAAAAAAAATACTATAATCCCTGGAAACCCCAGATTTTCAATAATTCTCACACTTTCACATTTTCATGATGTCGTTTCTAGACATTCAGATGAAGCTTCGAATCCATTGTTTTGTATTTGGAGAAACACAGCGTTTTACATTTAACAAAAATTCACAAACACGGGCCCACTCTGAAGATAAGAGGGAAAACACGTATTTATATAATGGGCTTGAACCAACAACCAAAGATGTTTCAAAGACCGCATTGCTTGAACATTGTAGTTACATACAGATTCTACTGCCGTGACTGCAGGCGAGAGCCAATCTCTTTTCTGAAACTCGATACATGTGAAGGGAAAATAGGGACATAAAACCGGGTCTCCGCTTTATGAGATTCGTAGACAATTTCTTGTGTGAAGACAGTGACCCTGTCTATGGTTCCTTATTCAATAAGAATTTTAGATATTGATGGGCTCGTTTCAATGGTGCCATCATGGAATAGTTACGAATTTAAAGGGATCGTATAGTTATGGCTGAGACCTAACTTCATGTTTTCAACATTTTTTGCTGAGATAATGAGAAATCTCGTAAGAAATATGAAACAGCATGTAATTCAAAGAGGAATTCAACGTTTATTTGATGGAAATAGGTTTTGAAAATGCTGAGATATCCAAATCAGAGCAATCCTAATAAAAGGTGGGACCCACCTTTTATTAGAATCGCTTTGTTTTACTTTTTTTTTTTTGGATATCTCAGCCATTCCAAAACCAATTTTCATCAAATAAACTTTGAATTCCTATTAGGGCATTGTAGGGTGCTATGCTTTGTACTATTTCATAAATGCTTTCTTGGTATCTTGCAAGAAGTTAAAAGCCCAATCCTCATCTCCAGACCAATACTACACTATCCCTTTAACTAGTGGACGAAAAAAATATACATGTACCTCTCGATTACACGCCATGGCCATGAGCTGGCTGGTCCTCTCGGCAAACATCACATGTACTGCTGTTGCTGTCATCTGGAAATACAGAGACACAGAAATATACATAATATATACATACATGGTATGTGTGTAATATGTAATATATATGTGTATACATATGTATGATATCTAATATCAAAGCTTCCTTCAAACATTATATTAAACTTGATAGCTTTTGGCAGTAGCCCCAATGTTTTCTTTCTACCCGTCTGTGATGCTTTGGGATCACCAGAGCACTGATACAGCCTGTAGGTGGCAGTATTCATCCACAGTAATACTCAAAGCAGTTTACGTCTTCCTGATCCTGGGCCCCATTTCATAAAAGATGTTAGGATGGCAACTCTTGCTGGAATGACAACTTCCCACAGCAAACAACCAATCAGGAAGCTGGATTCTTGTCGTTACTATGACAATTGCCATTGCAGCAAGACTTTCTATCCTCAATTTTTTATGAAATGGGGCCCATACCGCTTGGACCATCCTGCTTCCTTTGACAAACGTAGGTTTACGAGGCATGTATTATGTGGGTATTATTCCATCCAGTGTTCCTGGCAGTATCAACGCCATGGTCAGCAAAAATAATTGACGCGGTGAAAGTTAATAAGTGCATAATTAGTTAATAATTCGAGAAACTGCAAGAGCGGATCCGGGAATTCCGTAAAGGACTGGGACACAAAAATATTTTCTGGTGCTACTTTCGGGTTTAATCACCTGACAAGGACAACAAACAAACAAACAAACAAACGAACAAGAAAGTCCACTTCCGGGTTTCATCGGCTGACAAGCCCCTCCCCCCCCCCTCCATCCGCCATTGAACTCAGCTGTTACTCAACAACATAGTAAAAAAAAGATATATATATAAAATAAAGAAAACAAGTTATCTATCACTTGGTCTACTCCCACTCTGTCTAATAGCCATTTAGTCATTATCAGTTGGTCTACTTCCAGATGGGCTATGCCCATTTCATCTAATACCCAAAGTAAATGTTTATTACACAAAATGGGAAAAATTCCAAGGATAAAAAAGTGCAAATAGGCCATCTGGTCATTAGACGAAATCATAAGTAGCCGAACTGGGCATTAGACCAAGTGAGAAGTAGACCAAACCGGCATTAGACGAAATTGATGGTAGACCAAGTGAGTTTGGTCGTAGTGGTGTTAGAGGAACTGGGATGTAGACCATAATTATGCGAATATGGTGGTAGACGAAGGGGCAATAAACCCACAACGCACACACACACACACACACACACACACACACACAAGGTCACCCTCAATTCACATTCTGGGATCAACACGACTTTGGCTTAATACGCTGTGTTGGTCAGGACAAGACTTTGCAACTGATTGACAATAATATGCCCCATATCGACGTAAATAAGCACTGAATTGATCAGTGTTTTAGTATTAGCCATGATAAAAAAAAAAAAAAAAAATCATGGGCGTAGGTAATTGAGCAGGATTCGAACCTAACATGACCTCCTGATCTCCGGACAGGAGTCATCTCCACTTAAAGGGAAGGTAAACCCTAAGAGCAATGTGGATTGAGTGAAAGCAGCATCATTAGTAGAACACATCAGTGAAAGTTTGAGGAAAATCGGACAATCGATGCAAAAGTTATGAATTTTTGAAGTTTTGGTGTTGGAACCGCTGGAATAGGAGACTACTAGAGGTTATGACGTATGAGAGGACAACAATACGAAGAAAATATACAGGAAATTCAACAAAAATTCATTTTTCTAGCATTATGAAAGAGCACTTGACTAACCGCTTTCAGAAAGCATGGGGAATAATTGCTACCCTTAATTATATGTCAGTATCAAGTTGACGGAATTTGTAATTTTCGTGAAAAATGGATTTTTGTAGAATTTTCTTTATATTTTCTTTGTATTGTTGTCCACTCATACGTCGATCATAGCTTCTAGTAGTCTCCTCATCCAGCGGTTCCAACACCAAAACTTTAAAAATCCGTAACTTTTGCATCGATTGTCCGATTTTCTTCAAACTTTCACTGATGCGTTCTACTAATGTTGCTGCTTTCACTCAACCCACATTGCTCTTAGGGTTTATCTTCCCTTTAAAGACCATCGAGTTTCTAAGCCTTTTGGCAAGAACTTGTGGCGAAAGAGACTAACTGCGAGAGAACGGGTGAATACGAGGCCTTTTGAAACCCGACATGAATTTCTTATCTTGCGCGTTGTTTCTCGCCGATTCTGTGTGCCAGGCGCATGGGGGCTGACAACTCAGTGAAGGAATTCCTCTTAAGGAATGGCAGAAGTCCCACAGAATGTCATTATCTTGGCTGACGGGGACTGCGAAGTACCTGCATGGGAGTTGCCTGCGAGGTGCTGCCGCTACGGGCCTCCCACTGGCGTTCTGCGTGGACCTCTCGGGGCATCCCCGCGACTCACCCGGAAAAATTTTTGGTCATGCTCAAAACTTGCCAGTGGTTAAATCGGACGTGCGTGCGCACCTCCGGGCAACTACAGGCGAGATACGTACGCGCCAGGTACTGTCAGGTGCGGACCAACTGCGAAGAGCTCCGGGTAGCATTTTATTTCCTCGCAAGTCAAGCCCCAAAACTTCCCCAGATACGGTATGACAAGGCCTTGAGCATGCTCAAAACTTGTTCCGAGTGAGTCCTGGGGGTTCGCTCACGCAGGTACACGCAGAACACCAGTAGGAAGCCCTTACCGGCAGCACCTCGCAGGCAACTCAAACGCAGGTACTTCTCAGTACCTGTAAGTCGCTCGTAACAGAAAACGGATCGGTTTCAAAGCTCTCACGTATAGGTCACACGGAATACACCCAAGTAGAAGGTACTATTAGTAACAAGCGTCTAGCAGGTAAGAAACAAGTGCGAAACTCGCAAACATTCTTGTCCGCACGCGGAAAATTCTCCTGCGTGCAGGAAAATCCCTTCTCGCAACAAGCCCGCGTAGCTTGCCCGGAAAGGTGTGACACGGCTTTTACTTACATCAATGAAAGTTTGCGTGTTGGCGGTGGTGGCGTACTTTAGCGGCTTGCGTCTCATTATCTCAGTGAAGAGGTCGAAAGTGGCATTCATTCTCTCTACGGAGTCCAGTTCATCTTTGTCACCTAGATACGCCAGCAGGCAACTCAACAGTCTCTCAGCGTCCTTGTAATTCCGGAAATTCCCTTGCTGGGCTAGAAAACTTCTCAACTAAGAATAAGAGATTAAAAACACATTGCTTTCTCAGTTTCTTTTACCTTTCACGGTTTAGAGACCACATTTCAGTAGCTGAAGTTGTATTCTTACAATGTTTTTGATTTATTGTTTTTCATTCATTGTTTGTATCTAATAACTATAGTAGAACAATGCTTTCTTTCTATGTGGCCAATTCTGGTCAAATCTTTGTCAAATATAAGATATATCTGTGTAATTCACGCTCGCACGTTTTAATGATGATAATAGATCATTTCTAAGGCGGAATTCTTCCTGGGCTTGTTTGGTCATGGAAAGCAAACGCAAACATCGAAAACGAGGACGTAAGCTCTAGATTTACTTTGTCGTATATAGTCCATGGGCCAGGCCAGATATTGGTACCATCTGAGGTGGCAATACCTTTTTGGTGTCATTTTGTTTGTCGGGCATAGATATGCTTATCAAGCTGTGATAGCATTTCCAAATGAGTAGCTTAGTCATAGTAAATGAATTTTAAACCAATTTGGTCTCGTTGTTATATCCCTGTACTTCTGAATCGAGACCAACCGCTATACAAAGAAGAGCACTGTCTTCTGTATGTTCACAGGTGTTCTGTTGTAAACGCGGTGCGCTTAGTCTTTATTCAAGGCAGCGAAGGGAAATCCAAGGGTTATGACGTCCACAGCGCTTAGTCTAATATTCAAGACGGCGAAGGGAATATCCAAAGCTTATAATACAGTGTATATCCCTTTATCTAAAAACAACAACAACAAAAATCAATTTCTCGTGAATTTTAGCTGTTTTTCATTTATTTATCATTTTCCGGTGAAAACGCTACGTTGAAAACGCTAATACCACGCCAATGCCGCTTTATTTACATCCAACAATGAAAGATTATGCAAAAACAATGTACCGGTACACTACAATACATTATAATTAATAATGTTGTAAATGAACAGAGTGATTTTTGTTTAAAACTGATGTATTTGTTGAGAGGGTGGTATAAAAACAGTATAGATAATCCTTTTTATTAGGAACTTTAGATATGATAACGGTACATTGTTCTAGATAAAGACTAAGCGCACCGCGTGACAGCTGTGGACATCATAACCCTTTGGATATTCCCTTCGCTGCCTTGAATAAAGACTAAGCGCACCGCGTTTACAACAGAACACCTGTGGACATACAGAAGGCAGTGCTCGTATTTGTAAAGCGGTTAGTTTCGATTCAGAAGTATAGGGATATAAAAATTGACCAAATTGGTTAAAAATTCATTTATTATGACTAAGCTACTCATTTGGAAATGCTATCATAGCTTGATAAGCGTATCTATGTCCGACAAACAAAATGACACTAAAAAGGTTTTGCCACCTCGGATGGTACCAACAACCCATTTTTCGGCTCTTGGCCCATGGACTAATATACTCGTGATCTGACTGACCGATTACGATGTGTCGAATGCTACACACTGCAGTACTATACGCCCACCAAGTCTGAAGTTTTGACAAGGGGCATATTCCTGTCACTATTCTGATGTAACCATGAAATATTTGCTTACCTTCATCTCAATATTTACCAAGACATCATCTCCCTTTCTCCGTGGACATGCTGGAGCTGGAGAGAAAGAAAGCCACAAAGGAACAAAAAAAGTAAGACTTTCCGGTCATATTTTCTTCTCTTTTTTTTTGGTACTCCTCCATCTGGTCATACTGGAGGAATTAAATTTCTACACCTTATTTGTCCCTCTGTTGATTTCACCGAGTATCATATTAGCCTCGAGGTTAAACTTGACGACGTTTTGCCAGTGTGACCGTAGATAATATTCATTATTTTGTGTATTGATTTCGGGCTAGACACCCAGCAAACACATAACGTTTTCAGAACCTTTTCTAAATGTGTTTGTTTTTTTAGGTTCCCGTACGTCTTCGTATAAAATGGTCGGTTTCAAAACGTACAACAACGTCAAAGTTGGGACTTAGCATTTACCGCAAAGCACAGGTTTTTCTTCTTTTTTTGAAAACGTTTTAAAAAGTCAGTGGACTTTACAAAACGTTTTTATTATGTCTGCTACGTCTTCGTCCTTTATAAAAGTACACAAAACGTTTTTATTAGGTCTGCTACGTCGACTTCGTCTGTAATGAACGTTTAAAAAACGTTTTTATTTGGTCGCTACGTGTTCGTCATTTGTTTCTTTATCATGAATATTCATGCCTATTTATGAATATTCAAATAGGAATATATAAGATTTGAAAACTGGTGAAAATAGATAAAAGACGTTGAAATCTAAAGATTTATGCTGAGTTCAAACTTTCTGTGTGAAAAATAAACTGAACTACATTATTGTTGAGGTATTCACAATTTCAAATTGTGTTATGAAGAGGCATTTTCATATGTTAATAGGTCTAATTAAGGTGTGTGTTATGTAATTTCAGTATCCACCTCTTCATGCATTACAACATTTTGCTGGTATATAAAAAATGTGATACAGATTCATCAATTGGGAATAAGATGTAGTAAAGGTATTAGGTGGTAGGACATTAGGAACAGGTTAGGATAGGATTATATAGGATCATGTACATAAGATAGAAAGCTCGACAACATACACTGTAAAAACATCGGTGTTAGATTTAACACCACGGGTGTTAAATCTAACACCGATCAAACTTCAATAGACTGATAGAGGACCACACCCACAGGTGTTGAAAATGCACTGTGATGGTGTTGAAAAGTGTTCACCTGACACTTCGTGGTGTTAATTTGACACTGTACCTGGTGTTATTTTGACACTGTACTGGTGTTAATTCAAAAATGACACCACATGGTGTTGATTTGATATTTGTTGGTGTTAATATCAATGGTTTAACACCCGTCCAGCTTCAATAAGAGACCACACCAGCTGGTGTTACTTTGGTGTAAATGTATTTTCACATTTTTTCAAAAATCTAGTATTTTAATGTAAATTCATGATCGTCTTGTTTAAATTAAAAATCAACAAGAAGTGCAGTTACTAAGAAACTCTTAAAAAAACAGTTTAAAATTTGGAAATGACACCCGGAGGTGTTAATTTAACACCATAAATGAGCACCGAGACTTTAACACCAGCTCGGTGTTCACTATTTAACACAGGACTTTTTGCAGTGTAGTTTCTAAGAGGATTATTTCACAAGGAGAAGAAAATCACGCATGTATAAATTTGTGATTGATTTATAAATCGACATAACCGAACAGATCAAAAGCATTGCGAGCTTATAATAATAGGCAAGCACGGGACCGATCATGTCCCCTTTGAGTGACCACTTTTTGGTAAAACGCTTTGCCTATAGGAGTACAACCCTTGCAGTCAGGGTACTCGAATCATAGACCTCGTGGTTGATAATCCCTTGTTTATTCATTCAAGCCACAGATCCTCAGTCTATATGAAATGCCTAACTACAAGACATATTATTTCATGTCAAAATAGATGCAGACATAGATGATTTCATGTATGTACATACATTATGAATGTGAAATATTGAAACGATCGGAGAATAATTATTGTATAGGCCTTACGGAGCCTGATCTTACCTATTGGAAATGAGATGTCTGCTGGCATTGCTCCTCCTGTATAAAATGCATGCGCAGACAGCCTGACGAACATCCTTGCTGATGGGTCTGAGCTGCAAACGTGGTACACATTATTGGGCAGCTGCATGTACAGGTGGCAGAATTGGGTTCTGACATTCCCACCAGCAAACGGTGCTTGAAATCCGTCGGTGACGTTAAAACAATTCCAAGATTGGGCAGAGATGGTTAAGCTCCCGATGTACATCTGATCGGTAATAATGTCTACATGCTGTGATGTCCGTTTCTCTGATGTCGTTCCTTTTAATGTGTTATCCTCAATGTGCAGAGTTATGTTTCCATGGTAATCCTCAACGGGAGGAATCACGATCATACTTGGGTCACCCGGCTCATCGATGGCTGAACCGTGCATGTATTGAACAACTTGAATAGGCTTGTTTGCAACAACGACACATGGAGCCTGGTCCCACCTCACTTGAATTAGGGTGTAATACTCTCGACTTCCGAGCAAGACGTATTGAATGCCGGCATGTTCACAGTTAGTAAGGCTCACGTTTGTTTCTGATTGAACAGCCATCATGCGCAGCGTCCATTTAGTGCCTTCTGGAAATCTAGGCACAATGTGAACGCGACCCCATTGAGATATGGGGAAGAGTTGCTCCATAATGACGCCAACGTCAGCTGATTCATGGTTAGGTATTCTCACACCCTCTGCCTCTACGATTACAGCAATTTTTTTATTTGATGAAACATGCGCCCCAGCAACTGCTGGCAAACGTACAAAGCTGCTGGCTGTGAGATGATGTATCACATGATTGTCACCTTCATTAATGGAATTTACTGATATCTCTGTATTATCCTCAGTGGCTGTTATGACGATGTACGGATTGCCGTCAACGCCGAAGCAGTCGACAAGATATTCCGTGCCGAGAGCCTGCTCCGGCAGCGCCAGAAACCCTGCTGTCAGTTGACCCTCTGTATGATACACTAACCCATACACTATGACATCATCGGTCAGAAGTATTTGAATGGTCTCACATCCAGAAACGCCAATGTCAAGATTACGGTCTCTATCAAGTTGACATGTCATATCTAAACATGGTATACTCAGAAGCGTTGTTTTTGACGTCTTTGGAATAATTCGGATTTTTCGGATGAATGATACTCCAATGGTAAAGGAAAAAGTATAGCGTACTGTCCATTCTTCGTCTGCAGCCGTCGAGTCTATTTATTTGAAAGGAAACAGAAGAAGACAGAGCATAGTTACCTCTTTCATCTGAATATAAAACATACAGAAGGAAGAATGACCAAATAAAAAGACACGGTAAGCTATTGAAGAAATACACAAAGCAACACTTTCACATGACCTGATGAAAATATCCATGGTGACGGCAGGTAGAATGACTCATGTAGTGTATGACAAGCCATTCGGGAAACAGTCTAATAAACGATAATTCTTTAGAGAGATAACGTTCGAGAGGGGGAAGAGATAGAGAGAGGAAAAACAGAAGGAGAGAGAGAAAGAAAGATGGAAAGAGAGAGAAAGAAAGATGGAAAGAAAGAGAAAGAAATGGTAAAAAAGACACAGAAAATAGGGAACTGACTTGTTTGTAAGGCTTGTATATTTGCAAATAGTGCTACACATTAATTTTCAGTTGTTTTGGTTTGACTTGGTTTGTTTGTTTATTTGATTGATTTTGTCATTCAAGTGTAATCATGAAGACATAACCCCCCCCCATCCCCCCCCCCCAAAAAAAAAAAGAATAAAAAAATCCGGGGACCATTTTTTTAAAATCTTATCTTTTTTTTTTTAACTTGTAATTTCTAATTTGGCAATGACCTCTATACCAAAAGTAGTGGTGTTTTAGATGCAAGAAAACGCCATTTTCACACACAGATTTTCAAAAATTCTCCCTACCGTAGGAGGGGGGACACCCCCCTCCCACACCCTCCCCCCCCCCCCCTCGCTCGCTCCGCTCGCTCGGGCTCGGTCGCTACGCTCCCTCGCATACCGCCCAACCCCCCTTTATAAAAAGCTACATCCGCCCCTGATATAGGATCATGTACATAAGATAGAAAGCTTGACAACATAGTTTCTAAGAGGATTATTTCACAAGGAAAAGAAAATCACGCATGTATTATACTATAAATTTGTGATTGATTTATAAATCGACATAACCGAACAGATCAAAAGCATTGCGAGCTTATAATAGGCAAGCACGGGACCGATTATGTCCCCTTTGAGTGACCACTTTTTGGTAAAACGCTTTGCCTATAGGAGTACAACCCTTGCAGTCAGGGGACTCGAATCATAGACCTCGTGGTTGATAATCCCTTGTTTATTCATTCAAGCCACAGATCCTCATTCTATATGAAATGTGTAACTACAAGACATATTATTTCATGTCAAAATAGATGCAGACATAGATGATTTCATGTATGTACATACATTATGAATGTGAAATATTGAAACGATCGAGAATGGTAAAGGCCTTACGGAGCGTGATCTTACCTGTTGGAAATGAGATGTCTGCTGGCATTGCTCCTCCTGTTATAAATGCATGCGCAGACAGCCTGACGAACATCCTTGCTGATGGGTCCGAGCTGCCAACGTGGTACACATAATTAGGCAGCTGCATGTACAGGTGGCAGAATTGGGTTCTGACATTCCCACCAGCAGACGGTGCTTGAAATCCGTCGGTGACGTTAAAACAATTCCAAGATTGGGCAGAGATGGTTAAGCTCCCGACTCTGAAGGAGTCGGTGTACATCTGCTCGGTAATAATGTCTACATGCTGCGATGTCAGTTTCTCTGATGTCGTTCCTTTTAATGTGTTATCCTCAATGTACAGAGTTATGTTTCCATGGTAATCCTCAACGGGAGGAATCAGGATCATACTTGGGTCACCCGGCTCGTCGACGGCTGAACCGTGCATGTATTGAACAACTTGAATAGGCTTGTTTGCAACAACGACACATGGAGCCTGGTCCCACCTCACTTGAATTAGGGTGTAATACTCTCGACTTCCGAGCAAGACGTCTTGAATGCCGGCGTGTTCACAGTTAGTAAGGCTCACGTTTGTTTCTGATTGAACGGCCATCATGCGCAGCGTCCAGTTAATGCCGTTTGGAAATCTAGGCACAATGTGAACGCGACCCCAGTGAGATATGGGGTAGAGTTGCTCCATAATGACGCCAACGTCAGCTGATCCATGGTTAGGTATTCTCACACCCTCTGCCTCTACGATTACAGCAACTTTTTTATTTGATGAAACATGCGCCCCAGCAACTGCTGGCAAACGTACAAAGCTGCTGGCTGTGAGATGATGTATCACATGATTGCCACCTTCATTAATGGAATTTACTGATATCTCTGTATTGTCCTCAGTGGCTGTTATGACGATGTACGGATTGCCGTCAACGCCGAAGCAGTCGACAAGATATTCCGTGCCGAGAGCCTGCTCCGGCAGCGCCAGAAACCCTGCTGTCAGTTGACCCTCTGTATGATACACTAACCCATACACTATGACATCATCGGTCAGAAGTATTTGAATGGTCTCATATCCAGAAACGCCAATGTCAAGATTACGGTCTCTATCAAGTTGACATGTCATATCTAAACAAGGTATACTCAGAAGCGTTGTTTTTGACGTCTTTGGAATAATTCGGATTTTTCGGATGAATGATACTCCCATGGTAAAGGAAAAAGTATAGCGTACTGTCCATGCCTCGTCTGCAGCCGTCGAGTCTATTTATTTGAAAGGAAACAGAAGATAGAGCATAGTTACCTCTTTCATCTGAATATAAAACGTACAGAGGGAAGAATGACCAAATAAAAAGACACAGTAAGCTATTGAAGAAATACACAAGACAACACTTTCACATGACCTGATGAAAATATCCATGGTGACGGCAGGTAGAATGACTCATGTAGTGTATGACAAGCCATTCGGGAAACAGTCTAATAAACGATAATTCTTTAGAGAGATAACGTTCGAGAGGGGGAAGAGATAGAGAGAGGAAAAACAGAAGGATAGAGAGAAAGAAAGATGGAAAGAAAGAGAAGGAAATGAAAAAAGACAGAGAAAATAGGGAACTGACTTGTTTGTAAGGCTTGTATATTTGCAAATAGTGCTACACATTTTCAGTTGTTTTGGTTTGACTTAGTTTGTTTGTTTATTTGATTGATTTTGTCATTCAAATGTTATCATGAAGACATAAATCCATATACGAATAATTGCAACATATTCTTTCCATCCATTGTCTATCATTCTTTCCTTCGTTTTTTTTTTAATTATTTTTTTTTCTTTTGTCTGCTGAGTATGGGGTTTCTTCTCATTGATTGCAGTTTACGTATAAGAAATAATCTGTATTTTCGATAGCTTTATCAAACTTCCATAACCAGCAAGAAATTGACTTAAAGAGAAATTTCTGTCTAAATATAAATCATTCTGATTAGAAAGAGTTAACTATTACGAGTTCATCGGTAAAATTTTGATCGAAATCGTGTGAAAAATGAGGAAGTTATGACATTTTGAAGTCTCGTTATTTTTTCAGGAAACAGTTCTTGAACGGTCAATATGAATATGCCAATGGAAAAGTGAGCATGTCATCCCCTCACAACTTGCTATATTTAGTTTGTACACAAAATGTTGAAATTTCCAGTCTTTCATCCATACGCATTTATGCCTTAGGTTCCTCGTATATCTACCTGATCACTATATACTGAACTTATTGCACCTGGAATAACAGAAGTCATCCCACGAGACCGACACTCACGAGTCATACGGTCCACGAGACCGACATCTAAAATAGGTCCATGAGTCATCCAGCCAATGAGTTCAACGCTATATATACGCAGAAAAGGCTCACGAGACCGACACTAAGCACAGAAAGCCCATAAGACCGACACTACGCAAAAAACAAAAGGCTCACGAGACCGAGAGTACGCAAAATAGGCTCGCGAAACTGACACTAGGCTAAGAATGTAGAGACCACCACTAGGCAAAGAAAGCCCACGAGACCGACACTTAGGCAAACAAGGCCCTCGAGACCGACAGGATAGACAGCGCCATCTACATGTCAATTGCAATATAGGCCTATGTACCTGTACAGGGTGTTCCATGAAAGGGAAAATTGCATACTGGCGGGTGCAATTTTGTTACGCTATCGAGCAAGAGATTGTAACTAATTGAACAGCACCATTTATATATCAACGACATCAAGTATGTATTCTATACGCGTGTGGCTTTTAGGGGGGCAGTTCTCTCACGTTACGGGGAGCGACATTGTTACCATTTTAAAAAATGAAATTGTACTCTTCCTGGGAACCCCCCCCTAAAAAAAAAGGTATGAAAAATAATAGAGGACAAAAACAATGAATAGTTTCATTTTAGACGCCCTCGTGCTATTTTTGATAGGCTTTCCAAATTTCAAGCTAGACGGTGGACACATTGTAATTTTTTTTTCCGCCCTTATCTTTCTCGCTTCAGCGGTTGATTTTATAGGCCTTATCCTATCCGCCTGCTATACTCATCTGCTTGGAGTTCAATTTGTAATTTTCTCTGTAACTACTAAGTATAATGTATGACAGTCAACGAATGAAAACGATTTATATCGCAGCGATTCACCTCGATTTGCGGCATGTGTTTGTGAAACTATACTCATAACTTCACAATTTTCATGAAATTGAATAGCTGTTTTCATGGATGCATTTTCTTTTTCCTAATCCTTAACGCTTGATAGACGATTACATTATTTTCTTTTAATTTATACTTAATCAATATCTTTGCAGATGACTACTCCCCCTCAAGATCATGTAAAGCAGGTGTGCACTGCAACATTGACCATTTTGTGAAATATTTTCTTGTAAACTTCTTTTTACAGAAGGATATTTTTCTAGTTGGTTGATTTGAATGTCCACATCATTTTATTTCATTCTTTTTCTGAGTGGATGTATGGCAGTATGTGTTTTGCGGAAAAGGAAACGAGTGTGTTGGCATTTTCGATATTACTGTGGAAAGAACTCAGGCACACTTTTACTGAATTTCATTTATATTTATTCCACAAACACTCACACAGGCAAACACAAAGATCTTGAACGGAACCGTCAGGGGTGAGGGAGGGCACCAACGTTTACGGGGTAACACCCTAGCCGCTTTCCTTTTCCATCTTTCATATCTTGGTTATGCCATTGTCTGAACACCCTTAAATGCAATTAATTGGCCGATAGGTGGCGCTGTTCATCCCGTCGGTTCAGTGCCGTATCTTTATATATACGGCACTGTGTCGGTTTCGTGAGCCGCTTTTGCCTAAAGTGTTGGTCTCGTGAGATTTGTTTGCGTAGTGTCGGTTTCGTGGACTTTGTTGCGTATAGTGTCGGACGGGTCTCGTGAGCCCTTTGTGCGTAGTGTCGAACTCATGGGCTGTATGACTCAGTGGCGGATCCAGAGGTATTTGTTGTTAAAAAAAAAATGAAATGAATCCCTGAAGTAGCACCAGAAATATTGTTTGCGCCCCCCCCCCCATTACAAAATTCCTGGATCCGCCCCTGTAACTCGTGGGCTTAAGTTACCTGATGTCGAACTCGTGGGCTTTATTTACGTAATTAATGTATAACTAGTGGGCTGTATGACTTACAAGTGAGCTGCATTACTCGTTTGCTGCATTGCTTGTGAGCTGTATGACCTGTAAGTTGTATGACTCGTGGGTGTCGGTCTCGTTACGTGCACCTGAACATCATGTTTCGGACTTCGATGACAGAAACATTGAATTTTCGTCATTTTTTTTTTTTTTTTTACACGCTCGTTAGAAAATTGTGAGGTTATAAAATGGTTAGCTCACTCATTTGCATATTCATATCCACTGTACAAGAACTGTTTTGCAGAAATTAGCAAGACTTCAAAATGTAATAACTACCTTACTTTTCATACGATTTCAGTCAAATTTTTACCGTTGAACTCGTAAGACTTAACTCTTTTTTTTTTATCAGACTTACTTGTGTTTGGATCCCCTTTGAAGGAGAAATTCAGTCCATATGCGTTTAGAAATGTTGTGTTAAGCGCATTACAAATGTAATGTATTATTATCATCATCATTATTATGAGTATTGTTATTATTATTATTATTTTTATCAAATATAAATTACTTATGAAAGTAGTATAACCCGCTTACATTATTATACGCTCAGAAAAAGTATCATGACACAAAAGGAATATGCGTGATATTTGGAGATTGATCAATGATGACTTCACGTATAAGAAAATTATTGTTATTTATCAAATTAAGATTACTAAATATTAAGAAATGAAACAATTAATTGATGATAACAAAAATTCAAAGTTCACATTTTCTGCCATCGGTAAGATCTTTCTAAAAACAATATCTTGTCTCATCATAATTTGAATGACTGCAATCAATGTTCACCCCCCCCCCACACACATAATACAAGACATCGATGATTATTGTTAATACTATACGGTGAAAAAGAAGTTCTTCTTATAATGATTTTGAAAATAATCAATATCGTTACACAAAATATGATAGTTCATATTGTTGAGCCCCTATGTTATATTTTCAGTCTCACACAAGGGCAGATACCAGATACAATGAAAAAATCAAACATTATTCCCGTCTTGAGGGGAAGTATTAGGGAAGAGGTGAATACAAACCCATTTCATTCGTACTATTTATCCTAAATTGGGTTCACATGCCTACGGGCAATAGTAAATGCATTTACTTTTGTGTGCCCTGACCCTCATGTAGTCTCCATTCATTTCATTTTCATTTTGTGTAGCGTCTACAGTACAGTGTATCCTTTGTAATGTTCATTCTGATTATTGTTTCATGTTTGTAAAGTTTATGATTATACGTATATCCTATATTTTTTACCTGGTCGGATAAATGATGATGATGATGATGATAGTAATAGTAATGATAATAATGATGATGATGATAATAATGATAATGATAATGATAATAATAATAAATGTCTCTATCAGTTATGGATTTTTTGATAACATCCAAAATGTGGGGGGGGGGGGGAATATGCTCCATCACACGGGGCAGAGTTATGGAATTTTTTTTTAAAATAAAACGACACTTTTTCAAGAAATCAGCTTAGATTTCGTTAAACAAATATCGACCAAAAAAAAAAAAAAAAGGAACATCACGGGTAATTATTATTCTTTTACTAAGTATCTCGGACGATCGACGAGTTTGAACATACTGTCGGTGTCTTCCTGGACTTCAGTAGTATAGGGTTTGATATAAAACACATTTAACTTTATACATTGTATACGTGGATAAAATGTGTTTTTCTATACAAAAGGCACTTCGTATAATATCATGTAACGCTTTTAAATATTCTCATACTGATAGGTTTATTTCTAGAGAATAATACTTTACAAATGAGGGATTTCTCTTATCTCTTGGGCCAAATGATGTGTCAGTTTATCCAATTGTACAATAATGCAGTTCCTTTTGATCTTTCTATCAAAATTTGAAGTATTCAATACTCGTCAAAGAGATTAGTATACATTTGCTCGTAATTACTAAAACTCCCTTTAATAAATCGATTTACAGTATATCTATAGGGGCCCTCAATTATAGAATTCCTTTCGTAAAAATTTAAAAGGTTCTTCCACTTGTAAATAATTTTGCATAAATTCGAAGAATTTTTGTTTTCATTTATTCATATTTGTATCCCAGGACAACTTAGCGGCAGCGTTATCGCTGAATAGTAATGGAGACTACTACATATATTCATTATGGGCAAAAATACAAAGAAAACATAAATAAAAGTCTATAGTAATTCACCTTTCAGTTATAATGAAAGAGCTCGTGATTTACTTCTTTCACCAAGCATGAGGGGAATAATATCATCACAACAAATATACCAGTTGCACGTCGATGAAATGTGCACTTTTCATTACAAATAAATTTTGCGGAAATCTCCTTACATTTTCTTTCATCAATAATGACGTCGTGAACTGAAGTATAGTCTTTTTATGATCAAGTGCTGACAGCATCGAAACTTTAGAAGTACATAACTTTTGAATCGATTGTCCGATACCCCTGAGACTCTCAATAATGTCTTGTATATTAACTTTGCTGCTTCGCTCAATTATTCACATTTATATATTGGGCATGGACTCCTGTAAGTGTCCTGTTGGAATGCAAGAATTCTACGATAAAGCTCGAACAGTGGATCTCTCTCACGAGAACTGCAAAAGCCACTGGACCATGATTATGATAACACAGCAGGATCACTAATACAGTTAGTGTTACCCTTTCAGGGAATTATTACCAGCGTGGGATATCTGACATGACAAATGAAATAGTGACAGTACAAACCTCAATTAATTTTCTTAACTCTCGAAATGCCAACAACAAGGATAATTAAAGCAAACAAACAAACAACACTACACTCGTAACGGTATGGAGAAGACAAAGATTAGGGACCAAAAAAAAAAAAAAAAAAAAAGGATGGGATCTTACTGTGCAGTTGAGTAGTTTCGTCTGTTTATTTGTTCTTTGGGTTTCTTTTTTTCATACTCCTTGATTCGCATTTCAGGAGAACATCATAATTTGATATACATGTATCATTTCTTATAGCACTGTTTTGTTGCTGATAGGCGATGATGTTAACGAGTTCTGTTTAATCACATTCCGCACACTAAAAACGTTCGGGTCAGTCTGCCCGTAAAAGAGTCTGTTGGGGTCACACTCCTTTCCGGTTCTTCATGACCCACTTCCAAATCATTTTTGACCTGGAAGTGAGTGTGACCCCAACGGCCCCTTTTCCAGGTAAGTTCTGACCCGGATGTTTTTAGAGTGCGACCAGTGGCAGATCCAGAGGGGGCGTACCGGGCGCGCATCCCCTCTTTGTTATTATTTTTTTTTTGGTTAAAACAAAATAAATAAGACTATTTTATTTTATTTCTTAAAGGCGCCTCCCCTTTACGAAATTCCTGGATCCGCCCGGTTTCCTTTGGAGTAAATACCACACAACACATGTACGAAATGATATTTCATTATTATTTTATAGCAGCGCCTTCTTCATCTACACTTTTCTGAGGGTATACCTGGAGCTAGTCATTATTCGAAAATTATTGTAAGAAGTGTGGCACTTACCTCGAGGCATACACTGACCAGCTACGCCACACTCCACCACAACCTGTAGGAATTACGAAATACTTGACAAATAATCTATGTCTAAATCATAACTGACAAATATATATTAATTTTTACCACCAAAAATAACACACACAAAAATGGAGATCCCCGTCATTTAAGGGTAAAATCATTTTTGAGATTTGCTACAAGCAAATCGAAAGGGACTGGCCACAATAAGGCGGTGTTCTAATAATAATATTATGATTATCAAAATCTATAAAAAGTGCTTTACGTGGTAACATTTTCTAGCTACCACACTGCAAAGTCACTGTATTTCAATACCTTGAGTTAATTTTGTAGACCTATTAAATTTATTTCCAAACGCCAGCAAGCAGAGGGTATTAGCTTCCTAGTTGTGAGAACGACGCACATTATGTCATAGAGGTTTGTATACAGCATTGGATAAGTTTGCGAAGTGGTCTTTATAACAACTAGTCTAGTAGGAGAAAGGGGTTACCATGCACCCCAAACATATATTTTTTTTTTGATCTACTTCATCTAGACCAGTTTTGTGGGTAGATTTCAAAAATGCAATGTTAACAAGTCAAATCGTGTCCCATAGTGGTCAAAAATCCGTTTCCATGGTAACGCATGGTGAAAATGTCAGTATCTCATAAAAATACATGTAACCTTTGAAAGAATTGTTTAATTATCATGGCTTTGGTCTCAAATTAAAGAAAATTAAATTATCTATATGATGAAACCAATTGTCAATCTGTCACTCTACTTGGGGTGACATTGTAACCAACAGTTAGTCCATTTTGTTTGTTTATGATAACACTGTAGCCTAAACACTTGTCTTCATGGAACCCCTTCTTCTCCCCCCCCCCCCCCCCAAAAAAAAAGAGGGGGGGGGGTGGGGACAAGAATGATGTATGGCTTCAAGTAGGTCTTTGATAATGACATCGTGCTAAATTTAATAGGTTTTCCCCTTTTCTATATAGCTAGAAGATATTTGGGCAAGACGTATGATTTTCCCCCTTTCTCACTCACTTCACTAGTAGGTTATGTGTTAGATATCCTACCATACTGCTAACAAGTTTAAAAAAATGAAAACTTTTTATATGAACGATGCATCCTCGATTTGTTGGCCGTCTTTGTAATGTTATTCTCCTCGAAACAGTAATTTTTAAAGGAATATGTAGCTGTTTTTCATGAATGCACCTTCTTTTCCTGAATCATAACAAAAACCTTGTTAGACGATTACCTTATTTGCTGACGCGGCTCGGTCCTGCGATCACTGCTGTAACGCACATTGCACATGCTTCATTGTTGTTCATTGGGAAATAAAAAGTACCCTCTTCTAAATCCATGTTTTATTGAAAATTGAACTAGATATTATTCAGTATCATTACCTGGTACACATTTGGATACCAATTCCCAAATAATTCGATAAATGAGTCCATGTAAAACACAGTGGTTCAAAAAAAATTCGATTGGCCACGATCGTCACTATACCTGCTGAATATGTATGACCCTCATGAATGCATAATCATATGCAAACATATACGATGTGCTCCACAAATTAGCAAAGTCCTTGCTGCTGACGCGGTTCCGTCCAACGATACTAGGGAGTTTTCGCTACACGACGGGAAGACCGAGAATACGCGGAAGCAATCAGCTGTGATCGTCCTCGTACTCGGACGCGCGTCCGCGCCTTCCCCCCCCCCCCCCCCAACCGAGCGAGAGATTACCTCATGAATTATGCATATAAAATCAGCGCACCTGCAACAACAAGCTGCCCTACCGAATGTTTACAAAAACGTGTGTGTGTGTACGTGTATGTGTGCGTATGTGGTGTATGATGTGTGTGTGTATGTGTGTGTGTTTGTGTGTATGATACGTACGTGTCTTTATGTGTATCCGTATTTGTGGTATCGAGGGGATGATTTGTTGGTTTAGCGTTTCAGTGTATGAACTATCATATTAGTGAGTGATGACGTATAAATATTGTAACCAAAAGTATTATTGAGCACTCGACTTTAAAATTCACTCACACACACAAATTCACATTATGTTTTGACTCTCAGTTCAACTCCAAGAGACCATGCATGCCCATTCACCCCACACTTTTTGATTTCGGGATTCACAGAAAGGTAGGCTTATGATATTCTATCACATTACTGAACAGAAAAGCTCTGGTACAACTGGTATGCAATAAGAAGATCTAACTGAAACAATTTATTCAGCAGGCATCAGGCACCAAAATTCCAGGTGCTAAAACGTTTTCAGTTTTTGAGGTTCCGTACGTCTTCGTATAAAATGGACGTTTCTAAAACGTACATACAACGTCAAAGTTGGGACTTAGCATTTACTGCAAAACACAGGTTTTTTGGAAAACGTTTTAAAAACGTCAATGGACATAACAAAACGTTTCTATTATGTCTGCTACGTCTTCGTCCTTTATAAATGTCCACAAAACGTTTTTATTAGGTCTGCTACGTCGTTTAAAAAAGTTTTTATTTGGTCCGCTAGCTTCGTCGTTGGTTTCTTGATCATGAATATTCATGCATATTCATTGATTCATTCCTTTAAAATTCCGAAAGGTTTTTTATTGGTTTTTAAAATGTCCATTTGAAACTTTTTAAATACGTCGAAAACCTTCCACAAAAAGACGTTCTGAAAACGTTTTGACAAAATGTCTAAATAACGAACTTGGAACGTTTCAAGAACGTTCAGAAAACGTCCAAATGTTAGCTGGGAAACCCCCTTCTCAATTAAGCTCTCAGAAAAGCAATTCGGTAATTAAGAGCTAGTTACAGAATACGGCCCCTGGCATTAGTGGACCCTACATAACAGTCAAGTTAATAAGCAAATCGAGCATATAATAATAATGATAATAATACAGGGTAGTTATAATGCGCCAATTCCAAATAATTAACGTGCACAAGGCGCAGTATAGGAAAAGTGAGTTATGAAGTACAAACATCATTACACAAACATGCACATTAAAATGAATGAAACAATAATGATCAAAAAGTCTCGCAGGTCATAGGATATCTCCCTCTCCCCAAAGGAAAAAAAAAAATGAAATTGGAATCCAGCATTGATAACTTTCAATATGATAAACCGTCTGAATGCTACTTCAGGGTCCAAAAAAATATAACATCTTACCTGTATTTTGCAGAAGAGTGCATTCAATTTGGATAAGTGGTCACAAGGAAATTTGATTCCTTATGAAGCATGTCCTGCGTCTGTTTCTTCCAATTAAGTTCAGCACTTGGATGCTCTTGGAACTGTATTTTAATGTGTGAACACGAACTTGAAGGGAAGGGATTCCTAATTATGCTCTCCAAAGATCTTTCTTTCTCTTTGACCACTGAAGCAAATCGGATAGGTTTTTCTGTAAGATGTGGGTAGGCCCTAATAAGTTTTAGTTTTAGACCCTGAAATTGTAATTGGATTGATTCTCTATTTTTATCGTTGAGAAGGGCCCCTTTGAAATTTCTTTTGGGACTAAGGTTATGGTGTAGACACCGCCATTCTAGGTATTTGCTTGCAGGAAATTTACTACTGTTGTACATTGGGGAGTAAAAAAATACCCTTTTCTAAACCCATGTTTTATTGAATATTGAGCTAGATTAGTCATTATAAGTGGACATTTATTTTGAATACCAATTCCTCCATAATTCGGTAAACGAGTTCGTGGAAAATACGGCGCTTAAAACAAAATATGATTGGCCAAGATCGTCATTAGCTAATGAATAGTATGTAAGACCCTCATGTATATGCAAATATGTGATGAACTCCGCAAGTTCGCAAAGGTCTCGCCGCAGACACTGTTATGAAATGGGCTTTAGAACCTCTGCAATCTGATTGGCCAATATTGTCACGCATTGATTTTTACTGATCCACACTGAGCCATGAGTCTGGTAAAATCCGAACGCATGGCTCAAGTCTAGTATGTGTAGTAAGTGTACCGGACGCATAGTGGGGGAATAAGTTGTATTTCATTAATTTAAGGGCCCATTTTATAGCACAAATGATGCACAGGCCTATTTCGTGGATCTGTTAGAATTGGATGCTCTCGTTTAACTTTGGAACAAAGTTCCAAAGTTAAACTCAGCGCGCATCCAATTCTCACCGATCCACTCTGTCCTGTGCATCATTCGTATACATGTATCAAACGCACATTGCGTTAGTCTATTTTCAGACAACGCTCGGCAAACAAGCAGCTCGCGAGGTCTTGTCCAAAGGCTAAGATCGTTATCAATAATAAACCGGCAGCACTATTTGGGCACCCGTCTCTCTTCATCATGAATATTCATCAGGCAGTAAGATATTGTAAGTAAGTGCCCAGAACGCTGGATAGGTGCCATAGAATTTAAAAACGTATCGCCGGGAAATGTAAAAATCTCGAAAAATTGCATCAACGGGGAATGTAAAAACGTCTCGCCGGGAGATGGAAAAATGTTCAGTTTTGCCGGGAAATGTAAAAACGCTGCCGGGAAATGTAAAAATCATGTATTTCCACGGTATTACGGATATACATGTAGATGATGAATATTCATGATGGAGCGGGATGGGTGCCCAAATAGTGCTTACTGAATAAACCACGCCAGAGTTCATCATATCTGGAGATGTTATTTCATTCTCCTGCGTAATTAATAGTGAGACCCACAACAGAATACTATACTGGGAAGTGTAATCATACACGATGTACTTATATTTGTTTCTATTTGAACTCTTCAAAGTAAGAAATTGAATCGGAATAAACAGTGTCCCTGGTATTATGATTTACTCACGATTCAACCAACATACAGGAAGCCTGTAACTTAATCTTCATATGGCTTAAAAACAATTACTAAATGGCTAACTCTCACACGCAACACAATCTTCGCTGGTTGAGTACGTAGTAGCCTATTAATGTGCACTTTATATGCGTGCTTCCTGGTTCACACTCACTCCCACCCCCACCCCCAAAAAGAGGAAAAACAACAACAACAAGTCATTTCTGCAGACACAAGATGAATTAGCGTCTCTACTTACAGGTCTGAAATTCTTTTTGAATAAAAATAAAAATTTATAGGCCTCTAGTTACTACTAGGCATGATCTAAGTGAGTGACTGTATCCCTTAATAGGTTTAAAGGGGAATTCCAGACGATTTTCAAAATTTTCTATCTTGCCGTACATAAATCAATAGGTCCATGTATAGATTTGTGGAATTTATTGTGGTTCTTGAGCAGAGAAACAATACTTTCAAAAACCTTAAACAAATTACACTGAACAAGGATGACGGTATAGGAGGCTCACATATTTCAGAAATGTAGCAGTGTTATAGTTCCATAACAATACCTCTTGTTTGCGAGTTCACCTGTGTATAATCTATGCATGCCTTCTTCTTATGTTCTGCTTCCTTGAGTCCCAACTCATGCATTCTTATGGTGACTCTGCCATGTCATTATTCTTGTTCATTGCAATTTGATATAAGTTTTGAAAATAATCTTATTCTTCATGCAAATTATCATAAATTCCGAAACTCTGTCCTCAGTACAACTGATTTATAGTAAAACTGTTGTTCAAATGTAAAAATCTGAAAGTCAACTGGAGGTCTCCTTTAACCCTAACCAAGGAGATATGAGTATTCTCATACATCCTTGCCCTAACCAGGCAGGGCTTTTTTGGGTGTTCTGTGGCCGGGGATTTTTTTTTTTTTTTTTTTTTTTTTTTTTTTTTTTTTTTTTTTTTTTAGCGTTAAGCAGGGATTCCATGGATTGGTGCCTCTAGTCCCTAATAGCTCGTACCAGGGTCTATACCAACTCAAGAAGGATGCACAGTTCTATTGGACTGTTGGATAACTTTAATTACACCTTAGTAGTTAACAAATAGATCCATTAATCTATCACTACTGGGCTTTGGAGTGTAAAGCCAGTGCGGTGTTTAACTTGTTAGGGGCCTATGGGGCGGCATGCAGGCACGATAACCTTTCCAGCAACAATACGTTTCTTTCAAATAATTATATACAGTGAGAAAAACCGAAAGCATGAATTAATAATAGCAATCATTATACAACATATTCTCAAAAGCACAACATAACTACAGTAGGTCTTCTTCTTTTGGTAATGTACAGGTCGACATCACATTTATCGGCGTGCCGGTGAGCTACTGGGTGATGCCGGGACTCTGCCGGGAGAGTTGCAGGCGTTCGATCCCCCTAGGTGTGATTACTGTGAGGCACTGACAATATTGTTAATCGGTATTGATCTATGTTGTGATTTGCTTCTACTCTAACATCGACAGCGTACTTCAAGGTCTGTCTTGAAAGTAGATTAATGATGTTATAAAGCCAATACCTCATAGTATATTTCTGAATTTAAATAATGAAAAGGTCTTTTATATCAAACCGCACAACTCTCCAGACTTAAAAAGGGTCATTTTCTTGTTTAATAGGGTATGTTCATTTCATCGACGAAATGACTGATTTCGTTACGAAATGTTCATATCTTTGTCGAGATGACTGACTTCGTTACGAAATGACTTATTTCGTCACGAACTATACATTAATTGTCAACGAAATCAGTAATTTCGTTACAAAATGGCCATTTTGTCCACGAAATGACAAAATGCTTATTTCGTCGACGAAATAAGTGATTTCTTAACGAACTGACTGATTTCCCGACGAAATAACTGATGTCGTGACGGAAATGGTAATTTCGTCAATGTTGACTGATTTCGTGACGAAACGGCCATTTCGCCGACGAGATGACTAATTTCGTAACGAAATCCTCCATACGACACTTGGCACCCCATACGATTAGTCACCGACCCCGCCCCCTACCATCTGACCATAACTTCGTTTTGTCCTCTATATTTACGTCACTAAATATCTATAGTTTCTATCCAAGTTAGAAAGATCCGAAGGTGAAGGTGGGAAACCTTAGAGTCTATAGGTTGCTGCCACAATAATAAAGATTTAATGATCCTCGTTTGCAGGGCAGACTCGTGACCGAGATTCACCATCATATCCATTATGTGTCATAGGGAAACATAAATAGACTGGCTGCTGAATAGCCATTATAAAGAACAAGAATAAAATTAGATATAAGACAGTAGAATTTCAGTCACGCCTAAACATTTTGCAGATAGACAATGAGGAAATTCTTTGCATGCTTCACGCCCATAGCTGCTTTATAACTATGAAGTCCGGAAACGTGACTGTGCGTTGTTGCTTGCGCACGATTTGACCAAGGCTGCGTGAAGGAAAATTTCTGTCATATTAGTCAATAGACGGTAAAATGTAATCACATCAGAACCATTTGCCTATTTTTAGGTAAACTATATACACCATGTAACAACTTGACTCAGAAATAACTTCTCCCCTTGAAACGTGAAGCAAACGGTAGTACGTACACCAATAATAATTTGTAAAAAGCAAGCAAATTATTATAAACATCGCTATATAGGTTCACTGTACCTATGACGAGTTCCCATCTTGTTCTCCCACAAAACTTCTGCTTCATACCCCTTCATCTTCACTAGCCTATACCAGGGGCGGATCCAGGAATTCTGTAAAGGGGGCGCAACTGATATTTCTGGTGCCACTTCCGGGTTTCATTTCCTTTTTTTCCTTTTTATTTCTTTTGTCTGAAACAAAAATAAGGGGGGGGGGGCGTGCGCCGGCTGCAAACTTTGAGAGGCAATTCAGGAATAAAGTAGGAGCCTACTACAAACACATTCTGTTCAAAATTACTAATTTTCCTACTCGGTCTCCATTCATCTCTCCATCCCTTCCTCCCCTTTCACCTCGTGTTGTCTACTATACTTCTAACTGCATCTTTTTGTCTCTTTCTCGTATAACAAAGCGGGGATTCAGTTTTTATATATAAACTATTTTTACATACTTTGTCAGGAGTCTTATTTTCGGGGCATTGACAGGTAAATCAAGCTGCGCCTTTAATTTAGGTCCTCCCCCCCCCCCACACTCACATACACACCCTTGTTCTATTTTGTATTACATGAAGAAACATGATATATTGTATTTGTCTTAAAAAAGATGAGAAATAAATTCATATCGATTAATCAATAGGTTTTGCGCATTCAAAACCTATGCAAAACTGTTCATGCTAAGACTTAAACATGTCCAACTGTCATATGCCAACATTCTTTTTTTACACTTGAACAGCGGTTTTATATTAAAATGTAAACGGAAATCTCATTTTAAGACGTTTACATGACTTCGACTTAAGTCACAGTGCATGCATCTCACGATCAGTCCTTTAATGTGCCACATATTTCTGGCATCACATCACTATAATAAAGAACGAAGCCCACGCTGTTTTTACTCTTCGGTACATTCTTTCTTTAAAAAATGAGTATAATAGGTACAAACAACACATTCATGTACACAATTCATCTTCAATTTTTTTTTTAAACCCAAGCGCAGTGTTTGAATAAACCACAACGTTCAGAACTTTAGATTTACAACTCTCACTCAGTGAACACATTGCTTCATTTGCATTTTGAGGCACCTATTAATGGGGCCATTCCATGGCAAGACCTCGTAAAGACCACTGAAAGACATTGACAGATCTCTCAAGGATCTTTCATGATTCCTAACAGGGACCTGTCAGTGAACTTCATGATCTCCATGTTATAAAAAAAAAAAAAGAATAAGCGTTCCGTGGTTTAAAAAAAAATGACACGGTTAGGAATAGTCTTTTGGCAGTCTTTCATGAAAACGGCATATCAGTGGTCTTTTACCAGTCTTACAGCGATCCCTCATTGAACGCTAAAGGATTTTACCCGTCTTTCAATTATCTTTCGACAGGCTCTCAAGCACTGCCACTATAGTCTTGTACAGATCTCAGTTGCTACACTTAGTGGTCTCTCAGAGATCTTGATCGATCTTTCGAAGACCCTCAGGAAGTATTAAGGCCTGTGTCAGATGATCATTCAGTGATCTCTAGATAGTCCTTTTGGTCTCTCCGTGAACTTTTGGCAATCGTCAAGGTCCCATTGAGATCTCTGAGAAATTTGCTGGAAAACTACTTATCTGGTTTTTTAATGATCTTGCAAGGGTAAAGATAAAGAAAAAGAAACTGATTTCTTTATCTGGTCACTTGGAGACTGCTGCATGGTGTTTCCAATTTAGAGTCTCTCAGTTGTCTTTCAATTCAAGGGTCTCTGTTATGAGGAATGAGGGCTTAACTCATAATGTAGGCCTATTCCTAAAAACATTCTTTAAACCTTTTCATTGCACCAGCCAACACTGTTTTACATGAGTGTGTCACGCAAGTTACGTTCAGATGGTGATCTGTGACTTCGAGAATAAGCTTATCCTCGAGGTTGAGGATCACCGTCTGAACGTAACTTGTCTGTCACACAAGTTACGTTCAGACGGTGATCTGTGACTTCGAGAATAAGCTTATCCTTGAGGTTAAGGATAACCGTCTGAACGTAAGTATACAGTAATACGCATTCTGTGAAATCTGAAGATATCGTTGAGCGACATATCACCAGAATTAAGTGTCAAACATAACATAAAAGTCCTTTTCATTTTCTTTTGTGCATTTCCTTTCAAAGCAAATCACCCACATATCAGACTGACGTCGAAAAGACGTCTTAATTTGGTCGCAACTGGTCAAACTGGTCGCACGTCATGTAATGACCAGAAAATGACGTGATTTTAACGACTTTTTGCAGCGTATTTATCACGTCAGGTTAGGGACCTCCTAACATGCCTAATGACGTAAAGTTTACGTCAGTTTTCCGTCATATGTTTTACCAATTGTTAGTGACGTATTAATGACGTAGAATTTACGTCAACTTAGCTACGTATTTTTCACGTCATATTACGTATTAATGACGTAAGATCTATTAAAGTTACTTTGCGACGTATTTAGCACGTCATGAAAACGACGTATTAAATACGTCAAATTTACTTTGTTTTGCGACGTATTTATGACGTCCTATAAGCGACGTACAAAATACGTAAAATTTAAGTCAGTTTTGCGTGTATTCTTCACGTCATATTAACGACGTATAACTGACGTAAAATTTACGTTGCTTTGCAACGTTATGCATTTATGACGTCATATTAGCGACTAATTGATAATGTAAAGTATACGTCAGTTTTGCGACGTAATTATGACGTCATATAATTAACGTATTACAGACGTAAAATTTAAGTAAGTTTGGGACATATTTCTGACGTCATATTAACAGCGTATAAATAACGTCAACCTTACGTTGCTTTTAGCAATGTTTATCACGTCATACTAGCGACGTATTCCCCGATACTAGAGGAACGTCAGAAAGACATCACTTTCACGACATTATATGCCGTCTTTTTGACACAAATAATCAAAGAAAATAGATGTCATTTAGACATCTCAAGCTGCCGTCAAAAAGTCCTATTTCTGCTCAAACGCAAGACATCCAAAAGACGTAATATTTGTGACGTCTTTCTGACGTCTTAGTGGTCATACAAAGATGTCATAAAGACGTGTAAATTAATCACTTAAAGGCAAGATCTGACGTCAATAAACGTCTTCTTGACGAAAATAAACAAACAAAGTGGACGTCATATATACGTCTCAAACTGCCGTCAAAATGTCGTATATTTTTGCTCAAATGGAAGTTGTCCAAAAGACGTCATATTTGGTGGTCATTATAAAGACTTTAATAAAAGATGTCATACGAGATGTCACGTCGGAATAGTGTCACAAACACGTCGTTTGGAAACACGTCAATAAAAATCATGCCTTTTTTAACGTATATTGGTTAAGAAAACAAGATAGACGTTTTAAAGACGCCTTTTTTTATGAAAATAAAGAAAATGGACGTAATTGTGATGCCATTTTCAAGTTGTGACCGCTAGGCTATACATTGTATTTCATTACAAGATCTTATAAAATGGCGAGTAACTCAAGGTATAACCATGATACGAATCTAACCTACCCTACTCCTAATGTCCTAAATCGTATATCACTATACGTCTACCACCTATTCCTATAGTTGCAACACTGTTGTATCACGCTTTTTGTATACGGGCAAAAAGTTGTAATGCTTTATGACATAGTTACTAAACTAGTATAGCTAGGTCACAATAAATAGGCTCAATTGAAATATAAAATATGTGTTCATAACACAAGTTGAAAGTTTGAATAACGAAACGATAGAGTGTAGAACGTCTGACAAGTTTATGATTATGACCAGAATGTTTACTTTTTCAGACACGACCAACAATGACCAGCTTTGACCTCGCTTTCATTTTCTTTCAGAATAAATCTTGATTGTGTTGGGTGTTGTGCAAGACTTTTGCAATTAATGATATACTGCACACCTACCACACCCAAAACACACAAGCACATAAACACACAAACAACACAACATCCACACGAACACACACACACACACACACACGCACATAGATACACACACCAAGTGCATGGAAGGTGCGATCATTGCGCTGTTAGGCGCCCGTCGAGTTTTGGTACAAAGAAAATACAAAAAAAAAAAAAAAAACTACAACATTGCTCATGTTACTGTGTAGATTCCGTACTTTTGTCCAGGCTTTGAATGGAGCTATAACACTCTGACTAAAATATCATCATTCAAACGTGTAGTGATATATCAGTTTCCTATGAATGCATATTATAAAACTCGTCAGTAGCGTTTGTGACTCTGATGTGATGCTCGATGCTCCAACTTAATGAAAAGATCTTGAATTTGGCTAATTGTATATATCGGGTAAAGTAGCTTTCTTTAATATTTTGTTATTTACCATAAAAAAATGAAATTATCTTTTGCCAAATGACAACACATAATAAAACGATCTTTTCACATCGCTTCAACAAATGTGTATATCACTTGAGAATCGTAGCTGTGGGTTGCATTTCTTTTTCTCTCACACTGTAGACATATAGTTCTGCTGATATGATAAAGTTCATACGGGTGAAGTGCTATCATAGCCCCATTATATCATCACTTTATATGTGTATACACTATTCTTTGGTGTGTGCTTATTACTTTAAGTACCATACTGCACGACTTCGAAACAAGAAATCATGCATCACTTCCTTGAGTGTCAGTCGACGACAAATACTTTGTCGACATTTAAACTCATTAACCTAACTGGAAATCTGATACCAGTAAACGCTGGAACTTGACTTCTGTTGGTTTCTATATATTCATCATAAATTTTCACAAAAACGGAAGAGTACATGCATGCAATTATCGTGTATGATATTTTTGAAGTGTATATTAATGTATAGGAATTAGACACAAGGATAGTCCCAATATTTATTTGTACTACGTGTATTTTGTAAGATGTTTGAAATATCACGCAGCTAGCAAACAATAGCGACATACTCAATTTGTAATCGAGTGTGCATGCTGGAATCGAAATGAATCTTTTTAAACAACATAAGAGAGAATCTGTGATTTGGATAATAGTGGAAATAGATAAAAGACATCAAAATACTTATGAAGTTAAAATTGAATATTTTACAGTCGCTAGATCAATTTTCATAATTATATCAATATGACATGATTTTTACCAGTCTTAATCTTTTGACTGGTCGTAACGACGTCAGAACGACGTCATACGATTCACTACAGTATTGATCATGAATATTCTTAAGATTGAATCTAATATGCAAAAACTCGTGAAAATATGGAAAACATTCATAATTACAGTATTTATCAGTTTATGCTGGGTTTAGACTTAAACTGTGTCAGAAATTGTACATTTTATTCTTATCTTATTCTACCTAATCCTAACTTGTGTAATGGAGACAATTATTTTCATAATTAATTGGGTTTCTCACAAAATTGTGGCCTATGGTTTAGTAACCATGCCATGAAGCATTACAACTTTTCGCCCGTATATAGAAACGGGCTACGTCAGTCCTGTAACTAGGAATATAGGTGGTAGGCATAGACATAGGGTTTAGGATTTTATAGTGGTAGTTAGGTTAGATTCGTAGGATTGTACCGGTACTTGAAGATGCCCACACCTTCATTAGACTTTGTAATTAACGTAGGAATTAATCTACCTCGGCTTAATATGAACAACGTCAAACTGACGTCATTATTCTTTGGTTATTTTCGCCAAAAAGACGTCTTTTACACGCCTTTTTTTTCTGTATATAAAGAAAGGTCTTATATTGACGTGTTAACAACATGCTTATGACGTTATTCTGACGTGATATTTTGTCTTTTAAGTAGTAATCCAAACGTCATTAAACGTCAGACAGACATCACAAATATGACGTCTTCTTTACGTCTTCTATTTGAGCAAAGATACATTTTGACGTCAGTCTAAGACGTCTAAATAACGTCCTCAATCTTTGTTCATTTACGTCGTTAAAACGACATATTAAGACGCCTTTCTTACGTCTAAATATGACGTCTTTTTTACGTCTTCCATTTGAGCAAAATTACGTATTTTTGTCGACAGTATACGACGTCTTCCTGACGGCAGCGCTGACGTCAAATAGATGTTATTCTGACGTGTCTCTGCTATCAGGGCTATACCGAATGCTTAGAGCTATAATATGAATGCTTATACACGGTATGTATACATCATCCACAATGGATGAAAACACACAGTTCTTATGAAAAGATTATAGTCTTCCCCTGTCCATCATCACTTCATGCAGAATTTGATGTACATGTAGTTTGTATGTAAATACATTTGTATTCATGCTTGTGTGTTCAAATTCATTGCTACCACAAGGCAAGTATTTACAGGCAAGATAATGTATCTGAACTACATTGCTTTCAAATGATTGTATCACATGAATGTTTGGGTCGCAGTCTTGGAGATGAAAAGTCCAATGCGTCAGCATTTGGGGGTTGGTTTTTTTTTTTTTTTTTGCGTTTTCTGGGAAATTTCAAAGGGTTGTGGGAAGTGAAGACCTTGATTGGATGCTGGGATCCATGACATGTAGCTTAAAGTGACAATGACATAAGCAAGAATTAGCACTCAGAGTTTCCTTTCCAACATGGCATATAAATATATTCGTTGAACAGCTTATAAAAGAGAGTTCAGAATGCTGCCTCTAGACTAGTGTACCATGTTTGTTCACGTTCTCATGCCACTCCTCTTATACGTCAACTCCACTGGCTGCCAATCAAAGCAAGAATATCCTTCAAGCTTCTCCTGCTGGTCTACAAAGTAGTCAACAAAAGAGCTCCAGAGTACATTGAGGAGTATCTGGTACGACACTCTCACTCTAGGCGCACTCGTCTTTCATCATCCGTTATCTTTACACAACCACACACGAAAAAACTAGCCGGAGATGCAGCTTTCTCTTCTTGTGCTCCTAGGCTGTGGAATAAGCTCCCTCCTCTTCTCAAATCTTCACCCACACTCGATTATTTTAAACAAAACTTGAAGACTTATTTATTTTGATGTCCCTCTATGTGCACTGGACTTATACTGTCACTGCCTGGTATTTTGTATATATTTTATCTCCTATGGCGACCAGGGATGACATGTCATAGCGCTTTGCATTCAGGGAAAAAGGCGCTCTATAAATGTCTTCTATTATTATTATAAATCCTTCAGAACTTCTTGGAGAAGAAAGATACAGGATAGTTTACTCCATCTGTATTTGGATGAGTTAGCATCACTCCTGCACACACGTTGCTTGCATCAAATACCATGCAGGCTGACATAAATTGTGACCGTTCACCTCAAAATGAACATAAAGTCGCACACACTGATTTTGCGTGAGGACTGAAAATAAGTGAAATGGGTCAACCTATAGCCGAACTTGACTTTTTCATATTTTCTGAAAGAGCGGGTCTTCTTTTATATTATGCTAAAATTTGGTATCATAAAACGGGCAGGAAAGTGTGTTTTTAAAGCAGTTTATCTCGAACATTTTTGGTAGAATAGTGTGATTAGGTGTGTCTTTAGAATCCCTTTTTCATTTCTGAAAAACCTTGTCCACACTTTCAACTCTAATAACTTTTGAAAGGATAGTGCTACTGCTTTGAAAGTTGGCATTAATTATAGACAGAATGTGTTAATGAGGCATACTTAATTTCAGTTTAATCAAATAATCCCTTCATTGTTGTTACTCTGGTGGTTTACTTCCTGTTTTTTGTCCCATTCATCGCACAGCCAGCACGGTTTGGTAAAGATTAAGCGCTTGAATAGACACTGTACGAGCCTCTTTTCTCAGTTCACACTTTTCCTGAGTTTGTGCTTTCTTTCCAATATTTAGATAGGTTAGGAGAGTCCATTTGATTTAAGTTATACATCATTTTAAAGCTTAAAGTCTGCTCTTTCAGAATATGGTCTTAACTAAAAATTCATGTCTGGCAACTCTTTGTTTGTTGAGAGGTGTAGGGTCACATTTACATAACGTAAAATCTCATCATAATTTTGAAAAACACATTCACGAAGCGCTTACAATGCAAACTGCACTGGATCAGCATATCTTGTGGAAATCTTTATGTCAAACTTAAACTTACCAAAATAAGGAGAACTTGACACAATGGATTCATGATGTTGAAGCAGAAACTTTCTGTTGCACTCTAAACTTCTGAAGGGCACGCCGCGAGTCCGTCCGCTAAGTTTATGGGTTGTGTTCGCGAAGCAAATTGAGTTCAGAATCCTTCCTTGTTGACTTTCTAGCACAGGGGATATTGTCGATTGGAAGGAAGTGTGAAGAACACAGGCTCTTTTTCCTTTTTTTTTTCTTTCATTTGCGTGTGCATTTTTTGTTTATGTCTCCACCACAGTGCACTCTCGTTATAACGAACACGGTTATAACGGAATTCCGGTCACAACGAAATGAAAAGGCAGGTCGCAGAATTACAGGATTTATGTTTTATGTTTTTGTTTGTTTATTTGTTCGGAGAGGGGCGGATCCAGGAATTCTGTAAAGAGGGGGCGCGTTTACAAAATTAAAGGGGTGGGGGGGGGGGGAGGACGCACCCCTCCCCCATTTCATCTTGTTATCTCTTTTGTTAAAAAAAAAAAATAAAATAATGGGGGGGGGGGGGGCGTGCGCCGGTTGCGGTCCTCCCTGGATCGGCCACTGTTCGGATATAACAAAATTTCAATATAACGAAAGAAAACTGCCGGTACCGAGGACTTCCTTATAACGGGAGTCCACTGTATTCTTTTTATATTGCCTTCTCATGTCAATTGACCGTATGAGTGTGCTAGTAGTCGATACGCTGGGCTCTGACAGCGACCATCAACGGACTTCCCCAACAAGCCCACATAATAATAATTATTGCATAGTTCGTTGTGCCGGATATTATACTATAAATCTTTATAGTTTTGTCATGCCTATATTGAGTTCTTTCTGTCTAAGTTACTACAGTTAGTACTAGGAGTTATGTTCGCCGCAACTTTAAATAACATATTTGGGTTGAATTACATGTACATGTATATACCTAAAAAATCCTCAGAAGTTGTTGGAAATTGATTTTTCCTTTTTCAGTATTACCTTCTCCACCGGCACATTTTATAAAGGAAATAGAACAAATAATATTTTCTTTTATTTGGGACAATAAACCGGATAAAATCAACCCACTAACAAATATATGGAGATGATTGTCAGGGAGGTTTAAAGATGTTTCATTTTCCATCCGTAAGAGAATGCCTCTACTCTCATATTTTCACTCATCTATACTTCCTTATATAGTGGTTCCGCTCAGAATTGATTTTACAGCAAAAGAATATCCCTTGTTCTCACCTTTCCACTCATATTTCCTCTTTCACCACTATGTTACTTTAACAGAAAAAGAATACATTTTTTTTTTCTCACCTTTTCACTCGTCTGTTCTCGTTCCTCACTGTAATTCCGCTTGGGAATTATTTCTCACCTTTTCCCTCATCTACTCTCTTTCACCTTTCACCTTTCACCTTTACATCATTCTATTAAAACAATACGCTCTGGATGAATCAGCTTGAGAGCATATGCAATAAAATTTCCAGAGACAACAGGAAGTTTGATAAAATATCATTTCTTTGGTGACTGATCACAATTATTGTCCCTCCAAACTGACATTCATTGCACAAAATGCACAGCATATCCGGGCATTACTAAGAAATACACGGATGGAGATATGTTCAAACATGACTTGTATTCCCGCATCGTATCTTTAATAAAAGATATGTCCAAGAAAGTTTGTCCCATGCTGGAAGACTTAATCTAACTTTCTCCAATGTATGATATGCAGTATCATTCAGAGTGTTGTCAATCTAATGACGAGAGTAAGATATATAAACTTTAGTAGCAAAATTTCAACAGGATTTTATGACGGGATTTAAGAACTGACAGTCACAATGAGAAGAGCAAGTGAAGAGTTTGTTTGCAAAAACCGATAAGTCCATATTTGCCAAGTGGAGATATTTGCGATTAAAGGTCAAGAAAAATAAAGAGAATAATAAGAAATATTTTGCTTCTTTTGACCATAACTTCAAAAATATACCTTTATATGTAGTGACCAATATATCATTTAAAAGGTATTATTTTGTACTTTATGACGGAAATCGTACTTCAAAATCTTCAAAAATGGACTTATCGGTTTTTGCAAACAAACCCTTCAAGTAATGAAGTAATAGTACAGGGAGCTTTGTTAAAAGGATTTGCCTGGAACCACTAAAATTTCCTAGTTATATTGGGTATCTTGTTATTATATTATGAATTAGACACAACAGCAAAGAATGAATTCCAAAGAATGGGACCTTCAAAAATTTCTTGTTATTTCAGACACGTCACTTTATCCTACCTCATAATTTTCCCAATTATCGATACCCATGGACATAAGCCAAAATGATAATCATATTCTATTCTTTGAAATATTATTACAACCTGCATGGCATAAATGTCACCGAAAAATATGAATACATAGATTTTACAGCTTAAAACATTGTACATTCTACAGGTAGTGAGACCACAGTGGTACAGTGGGTTAGAGAATGTGGATTTGTAATCAGAATGTCTGAAGTTGACAAGATGTCTTGCCTACAACGTCCCTCTCAACCCAGGTGTGTATAAATGGCTACCTGGCAATGCTAGGGTAACAATGATGGTAATGCCCTCTGATAGCATGGGCGTCACCAGGGGGGGGGGGGGGGGGTGCGTTGGATGCGAACGCCCCCCCCCCCCTTCAGATCCTAAAAAAAAAAAAAAAAAAAGCAAAAAAAAAAAGCAAAAAAAAAAACAACAACAACAACAGTCTGCGAGCGACCTCAACGCCGGACGCTAAAGAATTATTCTTTTCTATTTTTTTTTAAATATTCTGCACCAGGGACACACACACACACACACACACACACACACACACACAATCGTCGGCAAAAACAAAATTGCACCCCTGGTTCTGGCAGCACTGATTTTATACATATCTATTAGTATTGTATACAGTGTTTACTATTTATCGACCGTATTGTACATCCGTACGATACGGAGCACTAATACATGTTTGCATACGTACGTGTGCTACTTACAAGTATGTAGGGTCTATGTACGTTACTTCTGACCAATCCATATTGCCAGCCCATAAAGAGCGAGCCTTAGCCTCATAAAAAAAAAAGGAAAAAAAATGGAGGGGCGAGCATATCTTAGTTTTGCCCCCCCCCCTCATAATTAATAATTCCCGAAATGAGAAGATTTTCTTGCTTTTGAAAGAAAACAAAAATGTTGCCCCATACAGATATTGGAAGGCAAGCGCACCATTTGCCCCACCCCACAAAATCATAATTCCCGCGATGAAAAGATTTTCTTGCTTTTTTTTTAGAATTCAAGAAATCTGTCCAATTATTTCACCCAAAAGCAGTGGCGTAACTACCGGGGGGGGGGGGGGGGTGCGCCCCCTCCCAATCCGCTGGTGAAAAAAAAAAAAAAAGATTTACCAAAATAGCAGTTCAAGTGTTAGTAAACTGCTTTTGATTGAACGGGTGATCCAGAAATAAGATATTTTTCTATGATTTCTTTTAACCATAATTAAATAGGTATATAGTGTGAAACATTGTTCAAAAAGCCCGGACCCGACAAAAGATTGTGATTCCTGGTTGGCATTCTGCACATAAGCAGGATGTGCGCAGTGTACTCAGTACATCCGAACGAAGAGTCGCTACAATGTTGCGCAATGTGATGTAGAATGTACACCTTTGTACCTTACGCTTCGTTATATCAAAGCTAGATCATTGATTTTGCAGTGTTGCTTTACATACTTGTCTTTATAAAAATGTCTTGCATTGCCAATAAAAAGACTTGACCTGGGCTAATTCCTAACTTTTCCATGTATATAATACACACACACAAACAAACACGCACAATTAGTTTAGGGGATGCTCTATAAAGTGCAGATTTTGGACATCCTTTCCCCGCTTGGTCACTTCGACGCCACCTCGCTGGTCATACCTCCCCCAGTCATGAACATAAACCCACACCCTTGACTACCAGTGGCGGATCCAGGGGGAGGGGCGCACCGGGCGTCCCCCCCCTTTAATTTCCAAAGCGAAAAAAAAAAATAAAATAAAATAGCTGCAGACGGCAGTTTTTAGACAGTAAAATGTCAAAATTTTCAAGCTCGCTCGCTCCTCTCGCTTGCATTTAGTTGTAATGCCATTCTCCTGAAGTTGCTGCCAGTAATTGCCGGCAGTTGCGCCTGGTGCGCCCCCCCCCTTAATTTCCAAAGCGAAAAAATATGGCTAAGAACGGCAGTTTTTGGACTGTAAAATGTAAAATTTTCAAGCTCGCTCGTTCCGCTCGCTCGAATATAATCATTATGCTCTCCTGATATTGCTGCCAGTATTTGCCAGCAGTTGCGCCCGATGCGCCCCCTTAAATTCTAAAGCGAAGAAATATAGCTACAAATGGCAGTTTGTTTGTTTTTTACTGTAAAATGTCAAAATTTTCAAGCTCGCTCGCTCGCTCGCTCGCATTTAATTGTTACGCAATTCTCCTGATGTTACTGCCAGTAATTGCCGGCAGTTGCGCCCGGTGCGCCCCCCCCCACCCCTCCTTTATTTCCAAAGCGAAAAAATATGGATCGAAATGGCAGTTTTTGGACTGTATATGTCAAAATTTTCAAGCTTGCTCTCTTCGCTCGATCGCATTTAATTGTTATGCCATTCACCTGATGATGCTGCCAGTAATTGCCAGCAGTTGCGCCCGGTGCGCCCCCCACCCTTAATTTTCAAAGCCAAAAAAAAAAAAAATAAATAAAATAAAAAAATATGGCTACAAATGGCAGTTTTGGGACTGTAAAACGTCAAAATTTTCAAGCTCGCTCACTCTCTCGCTCGCATTTAATTTTCATGCAATTCACCTGCTGTTGCTGCCAGTAATTGCCAGCAGTTGCGCCCGGTGCGCCCCCCCCCCTTTTATTTACAAAGCAAAAAAATATGGCTACAAACGGCAGTTTTTGGACTGTAAAATGTCAAAATTTTCAAGCTCGCTCGCTCCCCTCGCTCGCATGTAGTCGTTATGCCTTTCTCCTGATATCGCTGCCAGTAATTTGTCGTTTCACACCGTCATTCCATAATCCATTTATAGGGGGTACAACCCCCTCCGGCACTTCCACACCCCCACCCCCCCCCCCCCCTCCTTGCTCGCTCCCCCCAGATGAAATCCTAGCTACGCCGGTGCCCTTTCCCCGCTTGGTTTCCCTCAAAAACAGTAAAAGTCTAGGGATTGAGAGCTTCCTATAGTCCAAAATGTCTGTCCAAAAAATCTCGTGAACATTTAGTGTCAAAACGCACCCCCCTTGAAAAAAAGCTGGTGACGCCCCTGTGATAGATTAGTATTATTTACACTGAAGAGGCTACCCTGGGTGAATGAGACAATATTATCATTATCATGGTTTGTAGCACACTCATGAAAGACCTTCGTACATACCAGTGACTTGTGTGATCTCTTTAGCTGTGCCTTTTCTCTCTTTACTGACACATGAGCACATGACACATTTCTGAAATCTGTACACTGTAAAAACATCGGTGTTAGATTTAACACCACGGGTGTTAAATCTAACACCGATCAAACTTCAATAAAGGACCACACCCACAGGTGTTGAAAATGCACTGTGATGGTGTTGAAAAGTGTTCACCTGACACTTCGTGGTGTTAATTTGACACTGTACCTGGTGTTATTTTGACACTGTACTGGTGTTAATTCAAAAATGACACCACATGGTGTTGATTTGATATTTGTTGGTGTTAATATCAATGGTCTAACACCCGTCCAGCTTCAATAAGAGACCACACCAGCTGGTGTTACTTTGGTGTAAATTTATTTTCACATTTTTTCAAAAATCTAGTATTTTAATGTAAAATTCTTGATCGTCTTGTTTAAATTAAAAATCAACAAGAAGTGCAGTTACTAAGAAACTCTTCAAAAAACAGTTTAAAATTTGGAAATGACACCCGGAGGTGTTAATTTAACACCATAAATGAGCACCGAAAATGTAACACCAGCTCGGTGTTCACTATTTAACACCGGACTTTTTGCACTGAGTACCATTACTTTGAGTACAAGTCAAATACAAGGTACCGGTACTACAATTTTAGTTCTTGTCAGCGATTTGCATACTTTCGCATTCAACAATTAAAACATCTAGTAAGTGAGCACATTATGAGCATGGTATTCCATTATAAACATACTTTGAATGAAAGAAAGAATATCTTTCTTTCACGGCTATCCTATGCCTTGTCCGCCTTGGACTACTTTTAACTTAACATAACAATGTTGGAATTTCGGAGCTTGGGTATTTGTTCCATGTTCATCGTGTCACTGCCGGCAACCAGGGACAGCCTGGTGGTATAGTGTCGCTGCCCGGAAAGCAGTAGATGACAGGCTCGAGTCCCACTGGTTCCTTTTTTCCGACATGTTTGTTAATTTACAGATCAGCAGTTGCGATCTTAACAAATTTTCATTTGTAGAGGGAGACAAACTGAAGAAACTCAAACTTGAGCCTTCACCCCTCTGAATAATATCTTTCTTTCATTTAACCTATGCCTGAATTGTCCGCCTTGGGCTACTTAACGTAACAAGTGTCGGAATTTCGGAGCTTGGGTATTTGTTCCATGTTCATCTTGTCACTGCCGGCAACCAGGGACAGCCTGGTGGTTGCGATCTTAACAAATTCAATTTGTAGAGGGAGACAAACTGAAGAAACTTCCACCTGAACAACATTTTTATATGCTTTTTAGTGAAAAATTCTGTTACCATGGCAACGCATTGTTTAACAATGACAAAAAAATTAAGTTTGCACATCTACATACTATAGCGGTCACATGTACCAAATTTCAAGGCAAGTGCTCAAAGACTGAGGGAAATAACTGAATCCAGTGTTTTTGCATGATTTTCATGAAGAATATGCTGTTACCATGGCAACGCATTGTTCAACAATGACGAAAGATTAAGTTTGCACATCTACTTACCATAGCGGTCACATGTGCCAAATTTCAAGCCATATATGCTCAAAGACTGAGGGAGTTAGCTGAATCCACAATCGTATTATACTTCTTGGTGAAAAAAAAATGTGTTATGCACCTCCCTATGCACCCCCTCCCCCACCCCCCCCCCCCCCCCCCCCCATCCGCCCGCCCGCCCGCCCGCCCGATACCCAGGCCCCATCCGTTTAGCTTTGACGTACACAAACGTGCAAGTACATGTGTACGGTAGGTTCTCCATGTTTACGTGTATACACCTTGTACTTGTGACTTCATCCTGGGTTGGTGAGCAAGAATGAACACCTCGAATTCTGACCATGAACAATTACTAGACCTGATCACGCCACGCTAGTACTTTGACCACAGTTTGGTAAGTCGGTGGTAAAAAAGCATTAACAACTTTTCTAACATACATTGTTGGACCGTTCTGTGCACCTGGCTTGTGGTGTGCCGTTACGCATATAATGTTGTTAGCACGTCGAGCTATCATCGTAGCGTTGTTCCAGATCAATCGGGGCAGCTCAGGGGAGTCAGTCGGTTAACGCAGCGCTCGTTGACTGTATGTGTTGACGTGGTTGTGAGATGGGCTGCACACTACTGCACCAATGGCGATACACTAACGACACTTCGTATACTACCTACTCAGGGATGTCAAGTTCAAAAAAGTTCTTATGAGTGAGATTTTCATGACTCGGCATCTCGGCGAGCGAATGTGCGCGTAAGCGAGGGTGTGGGAGGCCCCCCCCACCCCCCCCCCCCCGTGGCCTCCCCCCCCCGGTAGGCCGGGAGCTTTTTCAATTTTTAGCTCTTAATGGTGCGATCAGGTGCATACTTAAGTGACTATTTTTTACTTATTTTGAAAGATAAAAGGAAAATATACCTTCAATTGTAACAGTCACTTTAATTCTTTGAGCTATGCTCCTTATTATGGGCCCAAATTGCAGACTTTGCCAGATGCGTGAGATCGTGAGACGACCCCTAAATGCTTGAGTCTCACTCAGAATGCGTGAGACTTGGTAGCTCTGCCTACTGTAGTATTATTAACGTAGTTAGACGAAACTCAACTAACAATAACATTGTAGGTATGCATGTGGTAGGAATAGGACAGCTATTTTATATTTTCACGACATTGAAAAGGGAAATTGAATATACACTGCGCTTGTGGCGAGCGAGATGGATTAGAAAATTTCAATTAATGTCACTGAATGAACATTTATGATATTAAATTATAATTGATCGCATGCCCATGGATGATATCACCATGTTAAACTACAGGGTGTATAAAATTACTATAAGCACAGGAAATAGTGGAATATGGTTAGGCTTGCCTTTTTTTTTTTGTATAGTTCTTGATGGTTTCCTAGTCCTATACCGGTACTGTAAAACGAGGAATTTTCGCGTGCACTTTAATTTCGCGAATTTCGCGAGCGCAAAGAATCGCAAAATTAAAATGCACGCGAAAGTTCATGTTTACACTATATGCATTGAACGTCAGTGGCACTTCGCGAAAATTTTATGCCACGAAAAAGGCTGTCAGCTCCAATTCGCGAAAATTTCATGGCGCGAATATATCTTGCTTTACAGTATCCTAGCCCCAACTGAATAGAGCTTACTGACTGGTACTGTGTTTCGACTCACTCTCTTTTTTTCACATTTCACAAACCCTGGTAAGCACTAGAGATTTAATGTATCATATCACTTTTGATATAACGTTAGGGTTCTATTCAGGGCAAGTCCAAGATAATGTCCCCTCAGATGCTCAAAATTCATCTTGAACTAATCAAAAAGTTATTGATATCATGTTGTAGCCAAAGAGTTAAATCATATATTTCCAGCAAAGAAAATATCTAATTATGCAAATTTATGCGAGAAATATGGCCTTAATTTGCATAAATTAAAAACAAACCTTACGTATGGGACAAATTAAAAATATTCATCTAAAATCAGTTGAATTTGTCCTTGACCTAGTTCCTTTATGGACATGACCCCTGTATGAGCTAGTATACTCAAGTAATTTCCACTTGGTAAGACAAGGTCAGCACATTAATTATGCAAATTATACTCTTTCCCAGAACGAAGTGTCCCATACGTAAGGATTTGAGTATGTTTTTTTAAGTTTTTTCTGAAGATTTCTAACATTGACCAATCATACTTATTAAGTTCTAATTTATTCATTTTAACTCCAGATTAACAAAACTAAATGTGGAAATTTAATTAGTCCTTCATCTTATAACTAATTAAAGTTTGCTTTGAGAAACGTATGGGACAAATGCCTTACGTATGGGACATTACATGCAAAGTGAATGGGGAAAACCTCCTTTTGACATGGATGCTACAGTATATGTCCTTACATTTGTTTGGTTAATGGTTATCTTTGCACCTACTCTGAAGGATATGTCATCATAGATATACATTGTATCTACCTCTCCTACTTAGTTTACCTCAGGGAGAGTGTAAGAACAGCATTATTGAGTCATTCTGATGATTAAGAAAGGAAAATAAAGAATATTCATTTATACATTTGTATTTTCTTATTTTCATTACTTAGGCTGTGCAGCTGGTCTTCAATTAACATTCCTCCTTTTAACATTTTGATATTGGACATTTTCTTAATTCAGTTATCATTTTCAACTTTACCTCTGTACAAAATGACTTTGTCCTAGAGAATGGGATTCTCTGAGTGTCATTTTAGGTGCAGTACATTGTTTAGCATGTACTACAGGCTGTACAGCTTAAAAAGGGAAATCAAAACAATTGTGCTTGTGGCGCTCATCAATGACAACATTACAGGTCTTACTGAAAAGAAAAATCACTTGAGGTGACAGCAGAACTTTGTCATTACATGAGTTGATAGCAAAGGAAAAACCCTACGAGAATACTTTTTATTTTGATATGATGTTTGATATTTCAACTGCACACCCTCAGAATATGTCATGACTTATCAAGGTCATAAACATGATTTCTGAAAATCCTGTAAAATGAAGACTATAGTTCACATTTGCCATGAACCACAATATCAATACTGGTTCTGTGGTTGGAGTGCTAATAACACAAATTACACAAACAAATTAAGGAATTCAATTTTCTTTTCTATATTGTGTTTGAAGAGACAGATGTGCTCTGAGACACCTTCATCAACTCATACTTACTTTGTACCCCACATCTACACAATTATCAACAAGCCTTGCAATCTGGTAGTGTATGATCAAATTAGATTATTAGAATTTATCAAAATTGTAAGTTTCAGATCAGTGAGTTACTTAAGTGTTTCAAATCTAGAATTACATTTCCTCTTAAGATTTAAATGTCCAAATGATAATCTTTCCTGTATCACTACACAAGCATGTATGTACAAAGTGTAAACACAAATTTTGTCATCTTTGGTTTCATACATGTAGACCTGAAGCCAAGCAATTTGAAAAAAAAAAAAAAGAAGCCAGCATTGGCACATACATTCTTCTATCTCTTTGTTCTACCACAGCTTTTAAAATCTAAAAGTTTCATTAAAATTTGATTGATTTTGCAGAGGCTAAAATTCACATGGCAAAACATGATGATTACAGAGCAAAATTAATTACTCTTGTTTTTGTTTTTTTTTTATGCTGCATTTCAAACAATTCCAAAGCTCTATAAAAACTTAGACAACTTGCATGGTAAGCCTAGAACTACTGAAAGTACCCACTTCAAACTGTATTTGCAAATTACACTGTACATGACATTTGATTTTACAGTTGAAATTATCAAGATTACAAATTAGTCATGGTACATGTGCATGTATGCTACGTCAAGGTCGCAAGCTAGAATTCACACATTTTTTTTTTTTCATTTGATAAAAAGTACTGACCAGAGTATTACAAATGGGCTAGAAATAGAGTGTCAGTATACTGTATCTGTATGTGTAGACATCATGAGGACAGTGTTAATGCATGGCAGAATCCAAACTAAGACATTTAATTGTAAATTGGTAATTACTTTTATTTGTCTTATTTTAGCTTTTGTAAGGTATCTGAACCGGGAAAGTACCCACTTAGAAGTTTATTTCATTTGTTACATGTTGTAGTATGATTTGTGGAACTGAATATAACACTATGGGGAAATTTAAAGTCATTCCCATGAACACACTTGCGCACTAAAGACAAATGTCCCATACGTAAGTTGAGCCATGTCCCATATGTAAGGTGTATTTTCGTTAATTAGACCAACTTCATGAAAATATGCTTTATTCTTTTGCAGTGAAACTTTGCTGAAAGACACTTCAGTATTATCTTTCTTCACTTCTAAACAGAACTTGATCAGTAAAGTACTTTCAGAGAATTTTCAATTCAAACTTTATTTTGAAAAATCCAGTTTTTCTCTGGTCCCATACGTAAGTTGCCATATTTTTCTTAATAAAATAATCAACCCAAGGTCAAATGACATCAAACTTAAACACAATATTCTTCTCAGGGCTACCAGTCCTCCTGATGATAAACAGTAAAATCCAAGTGCTCCTTCATTACTTTTCAGAGGTTTGAAATCTCTGAATGTCCCATACGTAAGGTGCGCGATATCTTGGACTTGCCCTATAACGTTAGGATTCTATTAACTATACACAGCCCTGTCGCTGTACACAAGTGCGACGCCGTGCGCTACTCGTCTGGTCGGGCTAGGGTTCTGTAGGCAGCTAGGTTATAAAACCTTGTGGGAATGAAAAATTGATCCCTTCATTTCCATGGTCGCCTGCACCAAAACTGAATTTAGATCAGTGTAGGCCTAGACCTGATTGATAAAAAGACCTAAAAGTTAATTTACCCAGCAGAGCCAATGTGTGTGTGTGTGTGTGTGTGTGTGGTGTGTGTTTTACAGCCAACTGTGTGTGTGTGTGGGGGGGGGGGGGGAGACAGTCCCCCCCCCCCCCTGTTTCCGAAGCCCCTGACAACGGCCCTGTCTATACGAAATGTTAATTCGATTTTTTTTTTACTAGCATGAAATGGATCCCATGTTGGCTCAACGTTAGCAATTTTGTCAATCAAACAAAATTCTACTTGATGCTTGACTTTAAAAGCCACTTGATGTGTCCACCCTCTTTCATTCTTCCAGTTCAACCGATCAATCACCTCCCATTTGGATAGGGACTACTAACTTCATTGGAAGTGCCGAGCAGAAAGATCAGTTTTGAGTGCGGTTGAGGACTATGGCTGAAGAGTGAGTAGATTTTAAATTGCAACATTAAAGTTCGCTCTTTCATCTTATTGCATAGTATCGATACCAAAAGTAAGTGCTCCTCTTTATCGATTCTGTGAAAAATTACAAGAATCTCTACATTTTGTCTTCTCCTTCTGTTGAACAGTTTTTATTTACTGACTTTGTTTGAGTGTGTGTATTTATTTTGTTTGCAAAGTACCTGTAAGTGGTATGAAGATTGTAATGACAAAAGGATGGGATAGGGAGTTGTAGATGGACCATCTGAGGGTTGGGAAAGAGTAGTGCAATTTTTGCACGTTGTTTTATTTTATGTTATGTTGTACATGAATATCATGATAAAAATGTGCAAAATTTGGCCAACTAAAACTAACCATATTTGCGAATGATGGTAATATTTTGGCTGTGGGAAACATTTGATCAGTCAGATGTATACAATATAGGGCCCTGTTTTATAAAGAGTTATAATTGACTATATACAGTTAGTTGACTTTAATCATAAGTCTGTGGCAGCCTGTGTGGTAAGGGAATTTACAATCATTTTATATCTTTTGATAAAACGGGCCGTGGAATCTGTCTTTTCTTTCTACCTATTAGCAAGGAAACTTCCCTCAGGAAATATATTCGGCGTAGTTCATATCATTGTTTTATGACGAGTGGCATGAAGTTTGGTGATGATAGAAATATTAGAGGGAAAAAGACATCATCATCATTAAAGGCATATCGCATAGTATTGGTGGATAGGAGGATTGGGCTTTTAACTTTTTGCGAGATACCAAGAAACTAATGAAATAATACAGAGCATACTATTCTGTACTAAGAGGAATTCAAAGTTTTTTTTAAAATGAAAATCGGTTTTGGAATGGCTGAGACATCCTAAAACAAATTAAAGGGCAAGTCCAAGATATCGCGCACCTTACGTATGGGACATTCAGAGATTTCAAACCTCTGAAAAGTAATGAAGAAGCACTTGGATTTTATTGTTTATCATCAGGAGGACTGGTATCCCTGAGAAGAATATTGTGTTTAAGTTTGATGTCATTTGACCTTGGGTTAATGGTTTTATTAAGAAAAATATGCCAACTTACGTATGGGACCAGAGAAAAACTGGATTTTTCAAAATAAAGTTTGAACTGAAAATTCTCTGAAAGTACCTTACTGATCAAGTTCTGTTTGGAAGTGAAGAAAGGTACAATACTGAAGTATCTTTCAGCAAAGTTTCACTGCAAAAGAATAAAGCATATTTTCATGAAGTTGGTTTAATTAACGAAAGTACACCTTACGTATGGGACATGGCTCAACTTACGTATGGGACATTTGTCTTTAGTGCACAAATGCATTCATGGGAATGACTTTAAATTTCCCCATAGTGTCATATTCAGTTCCACAAATCATGCTACAACATGTAACAAATGAAACAGACTTCTAAGTAGGTACTTTCCCGGTTCAGGTACCTAGCAAAAGCTAAAATAAAACAAATAAAAGTAATTACCAATTTACAATTAAATGTCTTAGTTTGGATTCCGTCATGCATTTACACTGTCCTCATGATGTCTACACATACAGATCTATATAGTATACTGACACTCTATTTCTAGCCCATTTGTAATTACTCTAGTCAATATTTTTTCATCAAATGAAAAAAAAAAAAAAAATATGAGCGAATTCTAGCTTGTGACCTTGATATAGCATTACATGTACATGTACAATAACTAATTTGTAGTCTTGATAATTTCAACTTTAGAATCAAATGTCATGTACAATGTAATTTGCAAATACAGTTTGAAGTGGGTACTTTCAGTAGCTCTAGGCTTACCTTGCAAGTTGTCTAAGTTTTTATAAAGCTTTATAATTGTTTGAAATGCAGCACAAAACACAACAACAACAAGAGTACTTCATTTTGCTCTGTAATCATCATGTTTTGCCATGTGAATTTTAGCTGAACTGCAAAATCAATCAAATTTTAATGAAAGTTTTAGATTTTAAGGAGATAGAAGAATGTATGTACCAATGCTGTTTTTTTTTTTGTTTTTTTTTTTTCAAATGCTTGGCTTCGTGTCTATGAAACCAAAGACGACAAAATTTGTGTTACTTGGTACATACATACATGCTTGTGTAGTGATACAGGAAAGATTATCATTTGCACATTCAAATCTAGATTTGAAACATTTAAGTAACTCACTGATCTGCAAATTACAATTTTGAATAAATTCTAATAACCTCATTTGATCATACACTACCAGATTGCAATGTATGTTGATAATTGTGTAGATGTGGGGTACAAAGTAAGTATGAGTTGATGAAGGTGTCTCAGAGCACATCTGTCTCTTCAAACACAAAATAGAAAAGAAAATTGAATTCCCTATTTGTTTGTGTAATTTGTGTTTTTAGCACTCCAACCACAGAACCAGTATTGATATTGTGGTTTATAGCAAATGTAAACTATAGTCTTCATTTTACAGGATTTTCAGAAATCATGTTCATGACCTTGATAAGTCATGACATATTCTGAGGGTGAGCAGTTGAAATATTAACAATCATATCAAAATAAAAAGTATTCTCATAGGATTTTTCCTTTGCTATCAACTCTAGTAATGACAAAGTTACCTGCTGACACCTTAAGTGATTTTTCTTTTCAGCAAGACCTATAATGTTGCCATTGATGCGCGCCATAAGCACAATTGTTTTGATTTCGCTTTTGAGGCTGTACAACCTGTGGTACATGCTGAACAGTGTACTGCACCTAAAATGACACTCAGAGAATCCCATTCTTGGACAAAGTCATTTTGTAGAGAGGTAAAGTTGAAAATGATAACTGAATTAAGAAAATGTCCAATATCAAAATGTTAACGGGGAATGTTAATTTAAGACCAGCTGCACAGCCTGTAATGAAAATAAGAAAATACAAGTATAAATGAATATTCTTTATTTTCCTTTCTTAATCATAGAATGACTCAATAATGCTGTTCTTACACTCTCCCTGAGGTCAACTGAGTAGGAGAGGCAGATATATAGACATATCCTTCAGAGTAGGTGCAAAGATAACCATTAACCAAACAACTGTAAAGACATATAGCATCCATGTCAAAAGGCGGTTTTCCCATTAACTTTGCATGTAATGTCCCATACGTAAGGCATTTGTCCCATACGTAAGCAAACTTTAATTAGTTATAAGATGAAGGACTAATTAAATTTCCTCATTTAGTTTTGCTAATCTGGAGTTGAAATGAATAAATTAGAACTTCCTAAAGTATGATTGGTCAATGTTACAAATCTTCAGAAAAAACTTAAAAAAACATACTCAAATCCTTACGTATGGGACACTATGTTCTGGGAAAGTGCATAATTTGCATAATTAATGTGCTGACCTTGTCTTACCAATTGCAGATTATACTAACTCATACAGGGGTCATGTCCATAAAGGAACTAGGTCAAGGACAAATTCAACTGATTTTAGATGAATATTTATAATTTGTCCCATACGTAAGGTTTGTTTTGGATTTATGCAAATCAAGGCCATATTTCTTGCATAAATTTGCATAATTCAAAATTTTCTTTGCTGGAAATATATGATTTAACTCTTTGGCTACAACATGATATCAATAACTTTTTGATAAAATCAAGATGAATTTTGAGCATCTGAGGGGACATTATCTTGGACTTGCCCTAAAACAAAGCAATCCTAATAAAAGGTGGGTCCCACCTTTTATTAGGATTGCACTTTCATCAAATAGACATTGAATTACTCTTGGAATTACATGCTGTTTCATATTTCATAAGCTCTAGGTTTCTAATTATCTCACCTTAAAATGTTAGAAACCTGAAGTTGAGTTTGAACCAAAACTATATGATCCCTTTAATTGGTTTGTTATTAGCTTTATCTGCAGTCATGCATATGAAAACAGCAGTGGTATATAAATGCTGGTTGTTGAAGACTAGGCCAAAGTATGCAAGCATGGTGTTTATGAAATCTGCATGATCTAGCAAAATCAGCTTCTCCTCAGTGGGTTAATAAGCAATTGATGCCAAAGGCTGAATGTGATGTATGCGTCTTCAAATACAAGTGAACAGAATTGCCAAATAAGAATGACAATATTTCGAGATTTTTATAATTAAGGTATTCACCAATAGAAAATAGCTTTGAGATTACTATGATGTAAATATAAATGAGAGCGAGAAGGAGGGGTAGAGAGGAAGAGAGGCTGTCAGGAGAAAGCAGAGTTGGAAACTGTGTGAGAGAGAGAGAGGGGGCATATGAAAACAAGCAATGATGCACATGGAAGAATTTGAAGATGAAGATGGTGAAGAAATGGGGGCTTGTCCGGGAAAATTCTGAGATGGTAGGGGAGAGAGGAGAAATAGTATGAAGAGTGGTCTGGCTTCCAGACTCTCTACTCGCGCTAATTTGTAATTCCCAGAATATCAGTGCGCTAGACGACAAATGAAGTAGCAGGTTCAGCTAGATGGTCCTGTCTTCAGCAAATGCCGCGATTTTGACGTTGCAGAGAGCCAGTTTTGTAGAAGTTAGTACAGTTGGCAAAGGGTCTGGAAACCAGACTAGGTGAGGAGGGAATGAATCTATCACTGAAGTTTGAACTCTTTCTCTGCTATCACAGTGAATATGTAACAGTCTCTCTGGAGGAGTCGCGTGCCTTCATGGAGAGAATTATGGTTGCCACGGGAACTGACCCTACCCATGCTGCTGATCTGGCAGAACTGCTGGTGTCTGCAGATCACAGGGGGCACTTTAGCCATGGACTCAATAGAATAGGTTGGTATAGGTTGTGATTCACCAGGTTATGATGAATGCAATTATTCTTGTTGCTCGAATATGGTAGGTATCATCTATTGCTCAGGTCCTTGCTACAAATCAAAACTTTAAAAAATGAAAGAAATAATTGCCATTATCTCAAATGTAGGCATTGAGATGTTCATGATTTAGAATTCATTGAAGTTAATATCAAACCAATTAGTCTTTATTTTACTGTAACCCCCCCCCAAAAAAAAAAAGACAGAAAAAGTTTCAGTTTTCATGTGTTACATGTACACACATACATGTGCTAAAATCCTACCTCACTTTCTCTCAAAGAACACGGTTCAAAGCTCGAAAAGTAGTTTTATCTCTCACACTCGCCAATGGAAAGATGATTGAATTTTACTGACCCTGTGTTCCCTCTTCTTAAGTGACTAGCAGTAATTGGCAAACTGGAATCAGCCACACACATCCCCAAGAGGGAAGACAAAGAATGGGCATCGAACTTACCTATTAATTACAATTTGTTTCATACTGCTTGTTGCCAAACCAGATGTGTACATGAATGGAGTGGAGGCAGGGATCATCGGCAAGAGCGGCCAGCCGACTGTCCTGAAGGAACTGGCAGCAACAGCCTGGGTGGACGGAGAAAATCTCTTGGGACCCACAGTGGGGAAGTTCTGCACAGATCTGGCTGTGCAGAAGGCAAGGGAGGCTGGTATTGGGTGTGTTGTTGTTAAGGGTAAGTCTTAGTGATGCATGTATTGGTGTACAGTGTACACCGTACCATATATTCACCAGTCGCTGGTGCGACAAGACCTCATATCTAAAAATTTGGTGAAAATGACTTTTTTTAATAAATGGTCAGATAATCGGTTTAATGATGTTCTGTCCAAATCCTAGCTGTTACTCCAAAAATGAAGCCACCATGGCATATTAAAGGAAAGGCAATCCCATTTGTTCTAGTTCTTTGGCTGCAAAGTTTTTTTTCGCTCTCCTGAACATTTGCCATTTTGTAGATATGAGGTCTTGTCCCCCTAGCGATGAAATATCCTTGTAAGTCATTCGTGTATTATGTCTGTATTTAGGGAATATTTTGACTTTGAAGTGATCAGAGTTACAGAAATAGTTGGAGACGGGTTATCACTGGTGCATATCACATGTCTGCAAAAGAGGATATCTGGTATGATTAAATGAAGTTGCATAATGAATGTTGTGATTGTTACTTTCAGCATGTATTTTTTCCATCGTAACATTCTTTTTATGCAGTTAGCCTGAAATTGAAACTGCCAGACGTGAGTATACATTGTAGTTGTTATACATAAAATGTATGTCTACATCACCAGTGCTTTGAGACATGTGAGAATATTATAGTCAAATTGAAAAATTTTGTAGGAAATGTAAGCAGATATCGATTTACTCTTTCACTTTGCTCTGGCATGTTACTTGGGCGATTGTTTGTATTCATGCATTAAATCAGTAAGTAACTTTTGTTAGATGAGTTTGAAGTGCCCAAGATTTGCACCGATGCATGATCAGTTTGAGATTATCACATACACATGAAAGATGTGTTATTTGTAACACCACTTTATTTTTATGTGTTGTTTGAAGGTTTGGGAAAATTTTGACGTTGAGACACAAAGGTGTGGATGGGTGTGTGGGTGTTTGCTTGTACACTGCAATCAAGCTTACAGATCATATGAATGCAAAATTCACAGAGAGTAGCATTCATAAGATGTACAAATGATGGTACTTTATTAGATGACATGTCATGGTGCTATTCTCTTGATAGGCTCCAATCATTTTGGCATAGCTGGCTGGTATTCAATGAGGATGATGGAAGCAGGCATGCTAGGGCTGTCCTTCACAAACACCACACCATGTGCTGTACCAACCAGAGCCAGACAGGTAAGGGTCTACACCACACAACCTCTGATGGCAGCAGCCGATGGTGATGCAGTCAAAACTGATTGTAATCTGATTGTACTAAGATTGCATTCAGATTGCAATCACATCTTTCATAATCTGATAAAACTAAGACAACATTCAGACTGTAATCACATCATTCATAATCTCATAACACTAGGATGACATTCGGACTGCAATCACATCATTCATAATCTGATAACACTAAGATGACATTCAGACTACAATCACATCTTTCATTAGCTGATAACACTAAGGTGACATTCAGACTGCAATCACATCATTCATAATCTGATCACAATAAGATGACATTTAGAATGCAATCACATCTTTCATAATCTGATCACAATAAGATGACATTCAGACTGCAGTCACATCTTTCATAATCTGATAACACTAAGATGACATTCAGACTGCAATCACATCATTCATAATCCGATAACAATAAGATGACATTCAGACTGCATTTGCGTTTACATCACAGTCTTGGCAATGGGATTTCATGATTTAGAAAGTAATCGCATTGATCACAATTTGATATCAGTAAGATTGCTTTCAGAATGTAATCACATTCATCAAGTCCTGATAGCAAGTTGGCATCCAGACTGCAATCACATGGATTGCAATTGGATAACAAAAATGTTGTAAGCACATTTGTCATTATCACAATCTTATTGGAATAAAATTGTGATTCCACATAGCAAATGTAATTGTTATATCAAAGAAAAAGAAGAGGTGAACCAAACAGTAGTCTGTTCCAACTCCCTTATTTTTGGTTATGAAACAAATAAAGGGGCCATTACAAACTTTAATGCCCATCAAAGCAGCACATTATATTGTTGCTCCATCAAAATCTAATATTGTGATTGTATTTTATCAATATCTATGTTTTCCTTTTTTCTGACATGTTTGTTAATTTACAGATCAGCAGTTGCGATTTCAACAAATTTAATTTGTAGAGGGAGACAAAGTGAAGACACTTGCACCTGAACCTTCACCCCTCTGAATAATATCTTTTTTTCATTTCATATCTACTTTTCTTTGTAAAAACTATATACATTCTCAACTTTCTCATGCCCATAAATGTCACCGAACACCCACCCCCTCAAACCCCCCCCCCCCCCAAAAAAAAAATCTGAAGGTATCTTGAACTTATAGAATGGAAATGATTTATAGTCACTTATGATTTCATGAACTTTCAAGTTTTTTATACAATGTGCATTATGAGAAAAGTTATACATTGTGTGCATTTGTCTCCTGCTTGTATTGCTTGAAAATGGTAAGTGTTTGATTAAATTGTTGTTAAATGTGGCCAACATGCTCAGTGAACAGCTCTTGAGAACTTAAAAATGCTTCTTCCAAATGATTTTTCTCTCTTCCACTGGTTGTGCCTATTTCCTGCCGAACTGACTGTAGAACACCCTTGGGACCCATCCCATAGCTTGTGCTGCCCCCGCCCTGTCAGGCGACAGCTTTGTACTGGACATGGCCACCACCACGGCGGCATACGGCAAGGTGAGTGGACAGTTGTCACTAGCGACCCAAGTGGACTAATAGTTAACAGGGACAGATAAGGTTTGTAACAAGCCAAAAGCCCTCTCTTGTTTTGCAGTTCCCACATTAACACCTGCAAAAGAGGAATTACCCCAGATAGTAGGCCTACATGTATATGAGTATTCAGTGAGTGCAGATACAGTAGAAGAACATATCAGTGACATTTGAGGAAAATTGGGCATCAGAAAAAGTTTTCATTATTCTTGCAGACAGTATATGATGTGTCAGTAACACAGGAAGTACATGAATGTGGAGATATTTAGTGTGATTGTAATTGTGAGCTCTGATTAGCCATGCCTGTCTGGAGATACAAGTCTGTAATGTCTCTGTCTTGTTTTTTCTTCTATGAAAATGTGATTTGACCTTTGAACTCTCTTGTCTCCTCTCCAGGTTGAGATTTGCAAGCTGAAGGGTCAGTCAATCCCTAATGGCTGGGGCTGTGATTCCACAGGCAAGGTCTGTTTTTATTGTCTTTGTTGTTCTTTTTACATCTTGGAGATATATTCACCTTCAGTAATACTCATTCCTTATTAAGGGATCATATAGTTTTGGTTGAGACCTAATTTCAGGTTTCTACCATTTTTTTTGGTGAGATAATGAGAAATGTCTTATGAAACATGAAAGAGCATGTAATTCCATGAGGAATTCAATGTTTATTTGACAAAAATTGGTTTTGAAATGGCTAAGATACCCAAAACAGAGTGGTTGGTGGTTGGTTTACTTTGTTTTTGGATGTTTCAGTCATTCCAAACCCGATTTTCATCAGATAAATGCTCAATTCCTCTTAAAATGGTATGCTCTGTACTATTTCATAAGTGTTTTCTTGGTATCTCACAAAAACTTAAAAGCCCAATTCTCATCTCCACCAATACTGTACCATCCCTTTAACCCTTTGTGTACGTTGAGTGCTAAATGACACATAAACACCATAGTGTAGCACACACTGTCTAATGTCCCTGGCACATATAAGAGTTTAAGTTCATTTGCGCACCATGTTTAAGTTAGCTTGAGTAAAATCTGACCAACAGAAAGGCAGAATTTCATCAAAATTAAGTTCTTGGCTCATAAACCAGCAACTCCACCCCAACCCCTTAACTCTTAACCCGTTGAGGACGAGTCCCGAGTATTCTCGGGCAGGTGTCTATGGGAAATGTGTGTTGTAGCAAAATCAGCCCAACCTCAATGGGTTAAAGTCATGTTCTTATGTTTTATCATTAACAATAAATTTTCAATTTGATATAAACAGTGTTGTCTAATTTTGTCGCATGCGGAACTATTTAGCACTTGCATTGGATTGCTTTCTGTGTGGAATAGCACAAATCTGTAAAGTAACTAACATTGAATAAAGTTACCTAATATCTCCTGACCCCCTTTCTGCCTTCAAAATCTTCCTGTTGTACTGAGAGGCTGTGTTCCACTTGTGTTAGCTGTCTGGCATAAATGAGATTTAATGTAGAGAAGTTAACCATATATGCATGTAAAGCTTGGAAAATTTACCTCAGTGCCTTCGGAAATATATATTACAGTTTCTGTGTGAAAAACAACAAACCTAGTTCATACAACTGGGATTTGTTTCACTGACAAAGTTCATTAAACAAACCATCAAACTCAACACAAGGAGATCATTTATTTTGAAGAGTGGAGTTTAACATGGACAGGAAGAATTTTACAGTAGAGCATACCTCTACATTGTAGTCCACACACATTCAAAGTAAGCTGTAAGTTGTAAATGATTATGGTCTTTGTAAATTATGCCTTTGCTCAATTTGATTGGCTGATTTCCTAGTTTTCTCAATGGCATACGTGATAAACAGATTTCAAGCGTAATTCTTCAATTCAAACATGCATACTGTAAAAGTGGATATTTTTGCGGGACTAATTTTTCGCGCTAGGCCGGGTCAGAAGAGTTTCGCGTGTTTTTAATTCCGCGGAATCAAGACATCACGCACAGGAACGTATGGCAAGCAAAAATATTCGCGTGTTTTTATTTTCGCGCTAGTTTATGGTTGCGCGAAATGCGCGAAAATTTCAACACCGTGAAAATTTCCACTTTTACAGTATTGTATTCTCGACTAGTCCATGGTATAAGTAGTCTGTTGATCTTTCAGAGAAAAATGTTAATCTGTATCATAACAATTATATTTTGCATTTTTGTTGAGTCATATTTGTACCATGCTAATAAAAAACACTAAATGAAGACTGATCTGTTTGTGCTAATCTCATCATTCAAAGCACTTTATCTTATCTGAAGATATAAGAGCATCCTATAATCTGGGGCAACCCCCCCCCCCCCCACCATTTCCCTCCAAAAGACCCAGAAGTGACAGAGTTCTTTTTTCTTCCAGTACTACCTGCTCTGCCAACTTTGTCTCTGTCTATTCTTTGAAGGAGACCAACGACCCAAAGGAGGTAATAGGTGGAGGAGGTCTCCTTCCCTTAGGGGGCAAGGAGATCTCAGGGGGGTACAAGGGCTATGGACTGACCATGATGGTGGAGGTGATGACTGGCATACTGGGAGGGGCTCACTTTGGCGGCAACATCCGGAAGTGGCTGGCCACTGACCGGGAGGCTGACCTGGTTAGTGTGTGTGTGCTCCTACCTTGTAAGGACTCGCAGCACTCCGTAAGACACACCGTACAACGTATTGATATGAGACCATTCAGACACAACATTGTGACATACGATGATCATATGGCAGCGTGAGACCTTGCGCACTGTTATGTTTCATGAGAAGCTCATTAACTCTTTATGTGCCACGTTCGAACGTCCGACTCAGTCGACGGCGTGCCAACTTCGCATATTCTGCTCAACAAACAAAGCCGCCAAAACCGATCGACAAATCCCTAATCACCGCTAATCCCGCGGCACAATGAAAGCGTTTCTCGTGCTTTTGTTCCTCTCATATACGGCTTGCATTCTATGTGGTGATTGAATATCAAGCGGTGTGCCCGACTAGATTTACTCGTACATTCTAAGTTTCTGACACGATTTTATGTGCAAAAGTCATGCCTTTACAGTAATGTAGCAACTGGTCATTCAAAAGAAAAATTGAAAATAGATTCGTCATACAATTTATATCGAAACAAAGCTTGACATTCCTCTTTAACTTTGCCTACTGTTATGCCCATCGTTACAAAAATTTGTAGAAGTTATACAAGTTGGAAAGACATAATTCTTTCTCAAAGCATGACTACCTTCGTGTCTCAGAATAACGTGGCACACAGGGTTTTTCCACCATGGCACATAAAGAGTTAATAATGTTTAGCCCCTCTCTTGAGCAGTGCGAAATTTGTCCATTGTGTTTTTACATTATTACGCTGGATTCATTAGGTAGTTCATGAAAATATCCTGTCTACTTTGATGTATGTATTGAGAGCATCTAGACACGAATATGTGTGTCGTATGAATAAATGTTGTCTCGATATAGAGCCATTAAGACACATAAAAACTTCCCATATCTATAACGTCGCTGGGGTGACAAGACCTCGTATCTACAAAATGTCAAATGTTCAGGAGAGCCAAAAAACATGGCGGCCAAAGCACTGTGGCGAATGGGATAGCCTTTCCTTTGACATGCTGTGGTGGCTTCATTTTTGGAGTAAGACAGTTGGGATTTGGACAGGACATCACTTAACCCATTATTTGACCATTAATCCAAAAAAGTCATTTTCACCAAAATTGCAGATACAAGGTCTTGTCACCCCAGCGACGATAAGTAGTGTGTCCTTGTAGAACTCTTGAGTGTGAAAGAGGTGTCAGATTGTTGTTATTTTACCCAGGGGAGTCCCTTTAGTGTTTAGTGTTATTCCTCAGAGGGCCTTGCCATTTTTATCACCCCACCAGTGCCAGATGTCCATTATTACACCTGGGTAGAGAGGGACATTGGGCTTACAAACATCTCATCCAAGAACAAAAAGCACTATGCAGGTCTTAAAATTGGGACCTGCATACAAAGTCAAGAGTCTTATCCTCTATACAGTGCACTCCCATTATAACAAACACGGTTTAACAATTAAAATTCTGTTTACAACGAAGTTTAAATTCAGGGCACAACATTATCAGCTCTATTTTTTTTTTGTTTATTTGTTTGGTTATAATGAAATTTCTATATAACGAAAGATAACTGCCAGTCCCGAGGACATCGTTATAAAAGGAGTGCACTGTACCACAGTGCTCCCACAACCTTACATAATAAATTTTAAAGGTGACAGAATAATGTACTGTCCTAACCTGTTTCAATATGGGATTGAAGAGTGTGGAATGCACATTCAATTTCTTTTTGCTTTGTTTTAATGTTTAATCATTCTGCCATCATACCACGTCACGACTGCTCTGCTGGCCAAAGTATATGAATCTGACACAGTCTGACCCTTATGGTTTGTCCACTTTCTGACCTTCTGACCTTCACCCAGGGCCAGTGTTTCATCGCTATCGACCCTGAAGCTTTTGCGCCAGGCTTCTGTGATCGCATGAGCCAGCTCATGTCCATGTGTAGAAATGCAGAACCGGTAAGTGAATGATCCAGAAAAGGAAACTTAATCATGGTCATTGCTTTGGTTCTTTCTTTCATCATCATCAGATGATGAAGGTAACATTTTTATCCTGTGAGCTTCAAAGGGCCCTGGTCCCATTGGCGTTTAGGAAGATTTGCATATGAATTGCGCGCAAAATTTGCTTTTATTTGCTATACATTCACAACCAAAATTTTGTGCAGCTGAGTAATCCTGGCGACAGAAACACGTGCCTCTGCGGATAATTGTGAACGTGTGCGGATGTCAACCATCTCATACAAGCATGTTTTGCCATTATCGTGGATGTTTAGTGAATCTAAACAAATTTTGTGTGCAATTCATATGCAAATCTTCCTAAATGCCAGTGGGAATGGGCCTGTAGTTCAGACCCTACTTACAGCAACCAGTCAGCTAGTAAGTCTTCATGGTGGCTTTATTGCAGTTGACAGATAAACTCTTTTTTCATTGATAATTTTGATGAAACTGCTACGACTCTGTTTTTATGTCACACGTGTATGTGTTCAAGCATTCGTAAGAATTTATTTTATATGGTCAACTAAATACTGTGTGCTGATTGGTCATAGTGCAGTTTCAATGGGATTAATGCAGTGAGGAACAAGACTTTTAGTGTAAAAGTGGATATTTTCGCACGACTAATTTTTTTCGCTTGGCCAGGTTAGAAGAGTTTCGCGTGTTTTTAATTCCGCGTAATCAAGACATCAACTACTGGAACTCATAGCACACAAAATATTCATGTGCTTTTATTTTCGCGCTGGCTCCTGGTTGCGAAAAATGCGCGAAAATCTCAACACCGCAAAAATTTCCACTTTTACAGTATATTGCCTGAAGTGACATCCGTCAATGCTGTTTGCTTTAGAAGAAATAATCTCTTTTTGATAGAAAAATGTCAAGTGTTATGTATTGCATCTCTGATCAGGAAATGTTCTTGATTTGAATATAAAAATTGACATGCACTGCATGAATGTGTGTTTTGACTTCAATCTTTCATTGGCCTTGGTTTGTCCATCTATGACCCGCAGGCTGAAGGAGAGAGTGCAGTACTGGTGGCGGGTGACCCTGAGAGGGCGCACATGGAGAAAGTGGCCAAAGAGGGCGGTCTCCGGTATCACAGAAACCTCTTTAGAAAATTGGTGAGTTGCCCCATCACCCTGAGTATAATGGTGTTTCCATAGTTTATTGATCAATTGAGAGCATTTTGTGCATTTGTTTGATTTGCTGGTTTGTTTGTTGCTTTGTTTTTTGTATGGGAAGGAAGAAGAGAGTTTATGTTTTTTAAGGAGATGGGTCCTTGGGTTTGATTCAAATTGGTTTGCTCGTTTTATTGGGATTAAATACTCTTATCTGTGAAGAAAATATTAAAGTAGGATGATACAAGTGTGACAAGAGTCGGGCAAGGAAACCTGTTATACATGCATTTACAATACACATCCCTATCACTGCACAGAAGTCGTGACAGCTAGCCACGACATGTGGTTGGTCAGTGTCAATACATGTCTATCAGCTGCAACCCACACACACACTCCCACACTTGTAAGAATGATGTTAACAAAGGGTTCAGTGTTTTTTGAGAGGGCTGGTCTCAGTTTAGGGGCTGAAAGGTTAAGGGTTGATTGTCAGGGTCAGAGCTCATACAAAGTAAGGCATCTGTAGGCATGCTGTTATCATTCAAATGTAGTTCATGCATTCAAAAAATGATGTAATATTATATCTAGTAATGCTTATGCCTCTCAACCCTCCCCTCCCCCACCACCTGCACCATGGCCATCATCATCATCATCACCACCACCATCACTACCACCATTTCCACTACCATGACCACCACCACCATCACAACCACCATCACCATCATCACCGTCACCATCATCACCATCACCACCACCATCACCTCCACCACTATCACCACCATCACCATCATCATTACCACCATCATTAACACTACCACCACCGTCACCACCACCACCATCACCATCACCACCACCATCACCACCACCACCAGGATGATTTAGCCTCGCATCTTGGAGTGGAACCGATCAAGCGATCATGAGATCTCAGCTGCGTAGGGTGATGCTCGGCAGTATGGTTGTGACTGCTCCCAGAGCGACAGGATAGATTTCCGATTCTTGCTGGTTCCTGAGGAAGCTTGTGACGGATGCAAACTGTATCATTCACCTGTGGGAAGTCCCGACCAACAAGTTGGCGGTGGTTCACCAGCCTTTGACCCTGTCAGTACTATTCTAAAGGCACTCAAGAAGAATATTCTGTAATAAAATTATTCACGGCAGAAATCACAAAATTTTGTAGTTTGTAGGTGTCCTGCTTTGTGCAAGATGTGACTCTCATGGGAGATTTGTTCTTTTTATTTTAAAATGCAACAGCTATTAATGAGATATGTGCATTCAATGTGTGTGTATAAATAATGGAATACCGTGCTCATAATGTACTCATTTATGTTTAAATGTTGATTTCGAAAAGTATGCAAATCGCTGACAGGAACTGAAATTGTGATACCTTGTATTTAACTTGTACTCAAAATAATGTGACAGATTTCAGAAGTGTGTCATGTGCTCATGTGTCTGTAAAGAGAGAAAAGGCACATGGAAAGAGATCACACAAGTCACTGGTATGTATGATGGTCTTTCATGAGTGTGCTGCAAACCATGATAATGATATGTCTCATTCACCCAGGGTAGCCTCTTCAGTGTAAATACTACTAATCTATCAGAGGGCCTTACCATTATTGTTACCCGAGCATTGCCAGGTAACCATTTATACACCTGGGTTGAAAGGGACGTTGTAGACAAAACATCTCTTCAAACAGGTTGTGAACTTTAGACTTCTTATTACAGATCCACATTTTTATCCACTGTACCACTGTGGTCCCACTACCGGGAGAATGTAGTTGTATACAATGTTCTGTTAAAAGTTGTAAAATCTATGTATCCATTTTTTTTTTTCAGTGACATTTATGCTATGCAGGTTATGAAAATATTTTAAAGGAAAAAATATGATTATCATTTTGGCTTGTGTCCATGGGAAAATTAGGATGAGGTAGAATAAAGTCACATATCTGAAATTACATGGAAGTTTTGCATTTCCTGTTCTTCGGAATACCTTCTTTGCTGTTATCTCTAATGTATTATAACGAGATACTCAACATAACTAGAAAATTTCAGTGGTCCTAAGAAGCTTGTTTTAACAAAGCTCCCTGTACCATGACCGTTGCACTTCATTACAGTGCACTCCCGTTATAACGGACACAGTTATAACGAAATTCCGGTTACAACGAAATAAAAATTTAGGCCGTAACATTATCGGCTCTATGTATTTTTATTGTTTATTTGTTCGGTTATAACGAAATTTCAATATATAACCCCCCCAAAAAAACAAAACAAAAACAAAACGAAAAAAAAAAAAAAAAAAAAACACACACACACACACACACACAAATAAAACTGCCGGGCCCAAGGACTTCGTTAAAACGGGAGTCCACTGTATTTGCTCTTCTCATTGAGGCTCTCAGTTCTTAAATCCAGCAAAATCCTGTTGAAATTTTCTATTGTCGTTAGATTGACAACTCTGAATGATAATGGGTATCATAATATTGGAGAAAGTTAGATTAAGTCTTCCAGCATGGGAGTAACGAAAATGTGATTTCTATATCTTTTATTACAGATACCATGCAGGAATACATGTTCAACATATCTCCGTCCATGTATTTCGTATTATACAGTAATGACCAGATGTGCTGTGCATTTTGTGCAACGAATATCAGTTTGGATGGACAATGTGATCAGTTACCAAAGAAATTATACTCTATTTTATCAACATTTCTGTTGTCTCTGGAAATGTCATATCTAGAGTGCAGTGTTTTGATAGAATTACTGTATGTAAAGGTGAAAGGTGAGAGAGAGAGTAGATGAGTGAAAAGGTGAGAGATGATCCGAGTAGAATTACAGTGAGGAACGAGAACAGACGAGTAGAAAGTGAGAAAAAGGGATATTACATGAACTATATCGGTAAATCTAGTCAACTGGACTTCCTGACTTTGGAGTAGTGACGATTCACGTCCTCTCCGGGACGCTTCATCAGGCCGACTGATCTTTGGCGGCAATTGGATGTTGACCCGTCACAGGGTCGCGGAATTTCGGAAAGCGTCGTCGGCAGTTCGGAAGATTCCTCGACGCTTTCCGAAATTCCCCAACCCTGTTACGGGTCAACAACAAATTGCCGCCAAAGATCAGTCGGCCTGATGAAGCGTCCCGGAGAGGACGTGAAACCTCGCTTCTCCAAACTCAGTAAGTCCAGTTGACTAGATTTACCGATAATTATAGTTCATGTGATACTTTACCTGGATGACTTAGAACATTCACAGACAAAAAAAGGGATATTCTTTTGCTGTAAAATTGATTCCGAGTGGAAGTAACTTAGTGTTGAAAGAGGAGATATGAGTGGAATGGCGAGAAAAAGGGATATTCTTTTGCTGTAAAATTTATTCCGAGCGGAACCAATAAACTAGGAATTATAGAGGACAGATGAGTGAAAATATGAGAGTAGAGGCATTTTTTTTTTTTTTTTACATATGAGACATCTTACAAAATGAGACATCTTTAAGCTTCCCTTACAATAATCTCCTATAATTGTTTGTCGTATGATTTTATCTGCTTAATCGTCACAGATAAAAGAAAATACTATTTGTTCTATTTCCTTTATAAAATGTGCTGGTGTAACCGTTAGACGGTAATACTGAAAAGGGAAAAATTAATTCTGAAAGGGCCAATGATGCTGGATATAACGATTTTCCCAACTACATGTAATTTGGTTAAATATCTTCTCCACCAAATTCTGAAAATCAGTGTATTCAACAACCTGTTTTTATGCCTCCGCCACGAAGTGGTGCCGGAGGCATTATGTTTTCGGTTGTCCGTCCGTCCGTACGTACGTCCGTCCGCTTTCGTTTACGCGATAACTTGAGTAATATTGACTGGAATTTTACCAAACTTGGTCCAAGTATAAAGTATGATGGGGCAATTACTTGACTAGATTTTGGGTGAAATCGGCCAAAGGTCAAATTTCAAGGTCAAACCATGAAATTGTATCCGTTTACGCGATAACTCAAGACTGGATCAAGCAAATTTCTCCAAACTTTGGTGGAGGATAATGTATGATAGGACAATTACTTGATTAGTTTTTTTAGTGAAATCGGACAGAGGTCAAAGGTCAAAGATCCAGGTCAAATCCTAAAATTTATCTGTTTACGTGATAACTCAAAACTGGATGAAGCAGCTTTCACCAAACTTGGTCCAAGGATGATGTATGATGGGGCAATTAGTTGAGTAGATTTTAGTGACATTGGCAAGAGGTCAAAGGTCAAAAGGTCATGGTCAAATGCTAAAAATGTTGCTATTTCCCCCATATCTATGCAATGCCCAAAGGTATTTTCTTGAAACTTAGTGTAGACATGTACTACTGCGTAAAGATTCTCCAGAGAGAGTTTCATGTCATAAGGTCAAAGGTCAAAAGGTCAAAGGTTAGGTGAAAATGTTGCAATATCACTTTTCTCGCAAATGGTTCAATTTATCTTCATGGAACTTGGTACATATGCATGTAGTGACTGGCAGGGATTATCTAGGGAATTTAGGGGTTATGTGTCAATAGTCAGGGGGTCAGAGGTCAACGTCAACGTCAACTACTCAGAATTTGTACTATTTCCCTCATATACTAGTATATGCAATGCTTGCAATTTAAAACTTGATATATACATGCATTACCTAATGGAGATTCTCTAGGAAATTTCCAGCCAGAAGGTCAAAGGTCAGAGGTTAAGGGTCAAAGGCCAGGTTTCAATGCCCCCCCCCAAAAAAAAAAAAAATATATATATATATATATATTTTTTTTTGTACTGTAATTGAATACTCTTCATACCTTGGAAATTACTCAATGCATACACTCATAAAAGGGTCGGTCAGAAGTCAAGTAAAAATTCTCAATTCCCCAAATATGTGTACCTGCACTCTTAGACAATAGCAAACTCAGTTCAAGGAAAGTGAACATTCAAGATATTTCTGACAAACCTGTCATTTCAATATTTTACCAGTTATGTGAAACTGTCATCACACATTGTGAAGACATTGTACTATACACCTATTTGGGAGAATCATGCATTACTATGGCGGAGGCATCTGAGTCGCCATAGCGACATTTCTAGTTTTAAAGGTACACTGTGTATATAATTCAACTCAAATATATCACTTAAATTGCGGCGGACGTGATTCAGAGTAACTTAAACGGAAAGAATATGGGCCTAAACATGTGAATCAGCGCATGGTTCACCTGGAGAAGAACAGCGCGACAGTGTAATATCTCCGCACAACGAACTATGCAATACATGGTAATTACAGTCAAACCTGTCTATAGCAGCCACCCAAGGGAGACGGAAAAAGTGGCCGTTACAGACAGGTGGTCGCTATAGACAGGTGGCCGCTAAGGCAGGTTTGACTGTATGACTATGTAGCTGTAGGCTCGTAGGGAAGTGCGTTGAAATAGCCATCCAAATGGAACCTGGCTGAAAGAATGTAAACACAACACATTTGTGGGAGCGCCAAACTTTCAAACACGTCATTTCTATTTTTGACCAATCATGTGAAACTGTCGTCTCGCATTGTCAAGATGTACACGTAGCTACAATTAATAAAGCCCCGTCTTAACAGGTCATAAAACCTAGGTTGGGAGAACCATGCGATATGGCGGAGACATACCAGTCGCCATTATAGTGATTACTTTATGAGGATAAAGAGATGTAAAATCAGCCTGAAGATTCTGAAGACTCAGCAGGAAATCAAGTCTGTAAGAAATCAACGTTTGCGGTAACGAAAACCCACGTATTCGTTGGGTGCAGAGTTGCGATTTGATAATTACAGCACAGGTGATTCCGTGATTCAATTTGGCACCTATTAAGATATTATGCGTGTGGGCATGAACACTGTAGAGAAGTTAAACGACAATACTACAATTTTCCCGTGTAGAGACGTAAAAAGCAGAGCGCAGCAAGTCTTTACTTCATGTGATCTTCCCGAGAATACACACAATGATATGGTATCGTCACTTTATACACCGAGTTCATATTACAGCGGCGTATCTAGGGGGGGGGGGGGGGGGGGCAAGGGGGGCACGTGCCCCGGGCGCCACTCCCTGGGGGCGCAAGAAAACGAAAAAAAAAAAAAAACGAAGAAGAAGAAGAAAAAAAGAAAAGAATAAGAAGAAGGGGAAAAAAAAAAACTCGCCCGGAAGGGGGGGGGGGGCAGAAAACCAAATCAAACAAGATAAAAACTAAACATGATGATGACGCGGACAAAATGACAATGTTTATTGTGTTCACACAAAAATTCCATGTTCTGTGAGCTGAAATACAAAAATTTTCGGCAAAATGTTTCACGGAGCAGCGGCTGCAATTTCTTTCGTTCTGAAGCGATCGCCAATTGGATCAGAAGAAGGCGCCAACGGTTTCGAACATACGGGGGGGGGGGGGGGGCGCAAAAAACCCCGAATCAAACAAGATAATAACGAAACGTAATGATGACGCGGAAATATACCAATTTCGGCTCACTCGCTCGTACTAATTTAGATTATTTTTTTTCAAGTCCTCGGTTTGTTGGTATAAATCGTTATCTATAAGGCCGTCACTATTATCTAGATTAGAATTGTAAGATTTAATAAGCAAAAAATGACAAGAGTTTCATGATTTGTAAGCTGAAATACAAAAATTTTCAGCTCGCTCGCTGCGCTCGCTCGCCAAAATTTGTATAAAAAAAAGAAGAAGATAAGAACAAAACGTGACGATGACGCGGACAAAATGACAATGTCTATTGTGTTCACTCATGTCATTTTATATTAAGCAGGAAAAATGTTACACGGAGCAGCGTCTGCAATTTCATTCGTTCTGACATTTTGTCTGAAGCGATCGCCGATTTTATCAAAAGAGGACGCCAACGGTTTCGAACATATATATACGGGGGAGGGGGGCGCAAAAAAAAAATAAAAAAAAGATAAGAAAAAAAAAAACGTAATGATGACGCAGAAATATAAAAATTTCGGCTCACTCGCTCGTACTAATTTAGAGTGTTTTTTCAAGTCCTCACTTTGTTGATATAAATCGTTATCTATAAGGTCGTCACTATAATTGTGAGATTTAATAAGCAAAAAATGACAAGAATTCCATGTTTTGTAAGCTGAAATACAAAAATTTTCGGCTCGCTCGCTGCGCTCGCTCGCCAAAATTTATACTAAAAAAGATAAGAACAATACGTGATGATGACGAGGACATATACAAATTTCAGCTCACTCGCACGTACTAATGTAAAGTATGGTCCTCAGTTTTTTGGTATAAATCGTTATCTATAAGGCCGTCACTATATCTTGTTTAGAATTGTAAGATTTGGTAAGCAAAAAATGACAAGAATTCCATGTTTTGTAAGCTGAAATACAAACATTTTCGGCTCGCTCGCTGCGCTCGCTCGCCAAAATCTATCAAAATTCATTACATTTAAATCACCCTCAAAAGATCCCTTTTAAGTGCTTGAAAAAGCATCATGTGGACCTTGTTTAAAGTCCCTACCGGGATGGGGTTGGGGTTGAACACTTTTTCAGAAATTAGGGGCGCAATTTTCGTGCTTGCCCCGGGCGCCGTTTTCCCTAGATACGCCACTGATTACAGCACAGTATGTATGACGATCCTAGCAACCGCTCTTTCTTTCTATAACGAGCTGTATCCATCTTATGTATGTTCCAAGGTTTTCCCATTATTCTTGTCGCGGTCATGCTATTTGCCAGCAACATTACAATTGGACATGAAAACATGTAAGTATTATGCAGATACAATTTGCCACGAACAACGCGAAGGGCAAAACGCTTGGACACATAATATCAATGAGTGTGAAAATGAGGTTCCCCGTTACTTGATTAAGAGAGAACGTTATTTCTAAAAGCTGTAAGAGGCATTTTGATTTGTAGCATGCAGTGTCGAATCTGTCCATATCTTTTCTATCATATTTCATATTCCATCATATTTCTTCAGCATTTATTCTGAGATTCCAACTTTCATAGATCGACTACTATGTTCTATATATTTGCAATTTTCTGTTATGCCTCGTTATAGCTGGTCGTCATGTATTATTTAATTTTGTTATATTTGATGTATTTTTTTCACCGAGAAATATGGAAATATTGAAATTGAAATTATCGTGTGAAAGTGTTCTTTGTGATGCACTTGTTGAATGTTAATATTGATGTAATTATCCCTGCTTCTTCAGACTCTATAGTAGAGGATACATACCTATGGTCAGTGTAAATGCGGAAAGAATATTCAATTATGAACATGAACAAAATTCATGGAATGTGAGTCACGGCAGTGATCCGGAGCTGTAAAAGATGTTTGCTGAAATGTCAAATCGTTCAAAGATGCACAATTTAATTTTCATTTATAGTGACGAGACATAATATTTCCACCAAGCAGAATTATGTTAACGTGAACGCAATGACTATTAATGAAAGAAACAATCACGATAGGAAGACGCTTTTGTTGAGTCTAAATTTCTCTTTAATAGAAGTACTAAATTCGTCAAAATAGTGTGGGATATAGAAATCAGAGTCATAGTGATAAACTTATATTTTGAAGCCCTGGCAATGCTCGTTTGATTTAACCTAAATCTTGGTGTAGGGCTTAGACAGAAGATCCAGTTAATCAAAACTGTTTGTGCACAAGTCCATCTTTATAATAATATTGTTTAAATGTAAGTTTATGGCATGGTGCAAAAATTTAGACTCGATTTTTGTCCAGCCAACTTTCGACAATTCCATTTTCCCTTTCTCGATCCCAGTTGCTTCCAGAGAATTGACGATCTGAGTTTTTTGTACCTGTTCGTCCCTCTGGGCGTGGTCATTTTCTTCAACCTACTGGTCGGTATCAAGGTCATCTTTCAGATAGTTAAAATGGCAAACGGTCGAAGTATCCACAGGGACAATCTGGCAAAGATTAAGTGAGCACACAGCTGGACAGTACATCGCGATGTCAGTTCTTGTACCTGACAGGCATGCCTGCTTAAAATTTAATTTCGTTACCATAATGCTGAAGATGCTTCAATACATGGAATAAGATAATTCAGGGGCGGATGTCTCCTTTTGCTATTGAGGGGGGGGGGGGGTGGAGCTGAGTTGTCATTGATAAGCCAAAGTAATAGGTGTGCGTAGACATGAAAACCGGCTCTGATGAAACTGAAAAGATAATGAAATGATGGGTTCTGGCTACTGTACGTGACAGTGAATATTATGATAATAATAATGGTCCCAATTTGAAAGGCTGTATGAATAGGGCCTATTACACCATTTTCTTATGAGTGAAATGCTATACTAAGTAATTCATTTGTAAAACATAAATCATATTGTGCATCGTCAAGTGTTGCCCATGGTACATCTTGAACTTGAAATATCGAAATATTGTAGCAGGGAGGTGAGCCCCCCTCCCTGTGTGTGGCTAGAAAGTTATTGAAGCCGGATCTCGCTACATTGTCATGTGATGGTTCGGTCATTATGTGTAATCAACAGCGAAAAGACCGATTTTAGTATTCCATTCATGTAGCTCAAGATCAACGTGAATTTTTCACGATGAATATCTGCAAATTATAGTCATGCCCTGAAATACTGTCATAATTATATAACATGAGATCGTGAATTAAAGTTACTGTTTACAATTGGGAGCAGTGATTTAAAAGATATTAGTTTTTCATAAAACAACCTACCATGCACATGTAAGCATTTCGCAGTAAAGCCTAAAATATAAGGAGATATCATTTCTTCAATAAACCATAACTAGACGGTTTATTATGTAAACAATTGCACATTTTGTATATTGAACAATACTACTAGTACTATACGGACATTCGTTATACTGATTACAATTTGTACATTGGTTGTTTCCATCCCTATTTTGAAGCACTAAAACTGGGTTTTTGTTTCGTTTTCAAATGCTTATACATGTATTGCCTTTAATTTACGGGTGTATTACTCACAGCAGGGGATGATGGGATACAAGGGATATCGATATTTTCTGAGATAAAAAAAGAAACCCAACCTGTTATTCTCTTCATTTTTATTCCGTCAGTTGTATAAAAATATGTGTCTTCTATACTTCTATACTTTCATCTCATACAGACATGGCGCTATGGCTCTGGTAGTCCTCCTACCAATCATTGGTCTAACCTGGATGTTCGGCTTCATGACCTTGCTCCGTCGCTCCACCCTCATCTTTCAGTACATCTTTATCACCCTCAACTTTCTGCAGGGGGTCGCCATCTTTGTCATGTTCTTTTTGAGAAACTCAGAGGTAACGCAATGTCACTATCGATCACCCCCCGTATCAGGACGGTGATCTATCACTTGGTCTACTCTCACTTGCTCTAACATGTCTAACAGCCATGTAGTCTCAACCCACATGGTCTAATCCCGTTTCGTCTACAACCAGTTCGTCTAATGACCATTCTGCCAATTGCCACTTGGCTTAAATACCAGTTTGTCTACTCCCAGATTGGCTATGCCAACTTCGTCTACCCACAGTTTATCAGACACAGTGGGAAATATCCCAGGAGATAAAATTGCAATTAGAGCATCTGGTCATTAGATGATACCATCATTGGACAAACTGGGCATTAGACCATGTGGGGATTAGACCAAAATATAATGGGCATTAGATGAAATAGATAGTAAACCAAGTGAGTTTAGCCAAATTGGTGTTAGACGAACCGGGAAGTAGACCATCTGATAGTAGACCAAGTGGCAATAAACCATCAGGACACCCTTCGAGCGCCCCACTCCCCCCCCCCCGCCCCCACCCCCCTCCGCTAAATCCCGATTAGTGATGCGTTTATAGTAAAGACTAGGAGTAATGGTCATGGCTAGTGTTAGACTTTGGGTTAAGGTCAAGATTAGTTTCAGGATTAAGATTAGAGTTAGGATCAGGGGGAGGGTGAGGTGTAATTGTCCAGGGGGCAATTGTCCTACAACTCATTTTCCAATCGTTTGGTGGAAGCGTGGTCGTGAATCATCGACTTTGTCAATTGCAATAGCAGAAGAGGCTTTTCATCCCGAACACTTTCTCTCGTAAAATACATACTTTGTCAGTTAGAACGACGTTGTGACTGCTTTGATATCTCTTTATGATAATTCGTAAAGCATGACTTGCTCGCACTTTTCCATCGTTGTACCGTATACTGTACGAGAACAACATCAACATTAAACTAATACCGCTTGAGATACGAACAAAATTTTACATTAATATAGTGTGTAAATGCGTTTCGCAACACAATGTTATTTTTGAACCCGTGAGTACAGAACGAATATTCAGAAATCATACAGAGTATGACATGATTTATCTGACTTACCCATTATCCACGGTTGTGGGATTTTTTTTTTTTTTGTGCCACATAATCTTTAAACCGGAGTATTTGAACGGCATAGACACCGTCTGTATACGTATATCATGTTTTTTTTTTGTTGAAAAAAATGTCAACAGCATAGGCAATTGAAAGAATTAGAAATAAAGTCTAAAATCATTAGTTTACACGAATCCCAGAATATTATGACATTTCAGATATACTGTACGGAACTGTTACAAAAACAGTCACATCTTAAACTGGAGATTTAAGTCTAGATCGCAAATCAAATTTTGCTTTCCAACGGAGGTGAGATACGGGATGGGATGCCCCGCCATTGGAGACAGGTGGATGACGCGGATCGGCAAGCCGCCGGAGCACCGGGAGGAGATGCAAGAGAAGCCGTCTCAGTCTGGACAGACCCCGGCCAGCAGGGCTCTACTAGAGAGACCAGATCAGACTTTGGCAGAAACAAATCTCTCCAAGCAAACTTCCTAAAAATGGCTGGAAAAGGCTCATAATGTCAGCAGCAGTCAGGACGCCGGATAGAAATTAAAGACATCAATTTGCCCTGATGCCTATACGTGGAGGTCAAAACACGCTACGACAAATCACATTATCTCATTTCATTTCATTATCTCCAATTTCTCACTAAACGCATAGAACAAGGTGAGAACAATAATATAGCATTGGAATACAATGTATTCCAAAACATACAAGACATCGAGAGAGGGAAAAAAAGGTAAAAAAAAAAATGAAATTCTAAAAGAGAAAAGGGAGGAGTGTAATACTACAGAGGCCATTGGCCTTTCTACGGTTGACTCCCACTTTAGATTTTATATACAATATAAGACACGCTTAAAAAGAGGGAAAAAGTGAAAACAGTATAGAACATGCAAATTAATTTTGTTTTTTTAAATAGTCGTTATCAGCAAAGATAGAGAGGTTCTTTATGACATCTGGTTAGCTGAGTAGAAGCAATGCACATAGTACAGTCATGTACCTGGATATTATAGTACAGTCATGTACCTGGATATTATAGTATTTACTGGTCTGCCGCAAATTGAATATTCGTTATTGTTGCATTTGGATGGGAAAATGCATCGGTTGCCTGCTTGAAATATGTAAGAAAGAAACAATTATTACTCAACGGATATTGACCGTATATACATGTAATTTTCATTTTCATTCATAATTTGAATACTGAGGTGGCATTGAGGGCGCTGTGGCATAGCGGAAAAGCCCAAGACCAGTAGTGAAAATTCGACATGTCAAAATCTCTATACGATTGGCATTAAGACCTTGTCGCACCACTGGAAAGAGACAAGACTTGTGTGACGTCAATTTATAAGATCTTACGACCGGTATGATCGTAGCATGAAGTCGGGCAGTGTGCGGTGGCCTTAAGGGCCAGTGGCGCTCCGTGGGGAGCGGAGAAAGTGGAAACTTGTATTGAAAAGTGTATTGTCATCTCTTCTTACTTGTAGCTCTTTGCAAACTAGAATATAAAAAAAGTGTTCCGTATTTGTAGATAGATAGTGTTTTGCCGCCACATCATGAATCATGTACCATTAACGTCTGCGTGGCTTGTAACTTTCATTTATATCTATCTGCATGAAGTGCTAATATGACACTTATGACCACTACAGTGAAGGTTTTACTTTAGTTAAGGTCGGTACTATAACTGTATACAAAATGATATCATATCTATAACTGTATAATACCAGCTGAATATCCATTAGCGCGAAGATCCTGTTTGCATTTTGTATCCGTATCTGTTCTGTATTTTAGGCCAAAAAAAAAAATTGTTTGTTTGCCCTTAATTGTCAAAACCCAAGAGGGTCGGTAGGTCGGTTTTTTTTTTTTTTTTTTTTTTTTTTTTTTTTAAATACAGGGTACCTTTTTTCCATGTCAATGCACTCAAAACTCCAAGAGATTCATTCAAATTTTCGTCTTGCCAGGAAACACTCACTAACAAACACTTATAACGTTCATCTTTGTTAAATTTTGCAAACAGCTCCAAAAAAGTACCTTCCAGTGAGATGCTGGCAACTGAACTCCAAACAGTTTTGGTGCCATGACAGCTGGTAACGGATGCTGCAAAAGTAGCCATCTTGTGAAGGGCTGCACATGCACTAACCCATTTTTTCTGCCGGTCCGACCTGTCTCTGTCGGACCGGTAAATGCTCCGTTTTACCATTTTTTACAGGTCCGAACAGAAAATATACCGGTCAACAACGACAACATAAAAAACATTAAATGACTTGCAAACTTATTTTCTTGTTTTTTATGGATGTACACCCCCCCCCCATGTACATTTTACAGATTAATGGTTTTTTTTTTTAAACTTGCATTATTAATTGCACAAGAAATTTAAAAATAAAGACAGGAAAAAATTAGAATGCTTGTTTGTGAATTAGTGTAAAATGATAATGAACAAAATCAGATTGTATCAAATGCGTTTGTGACTTTTTCTAAACATCAGCGCACGAACTTACTGCGTAACCTGCTCTTGGTGGTCAGTTGGATTGCGATGATTTAATGAATTATTTTAGCTGTGATATTTTCTGATGCACGCGATACAAGGGGTTCTTTATTTTTCTCCCGATAATCTCTTCGCATTTGTGCATGCGTTCTTAAAAGGTACACGACATGCAGGGCCGAATTCGCAATCCTTTTTGCGCCTATTTCCACCTCAAATATTAGCGGGATTGTGACGATTTGATAAATTACTTCGGCTGTAATATTTTACGATGCACGCGCCAAAAGGGGTTGAAAATGCGTCCTTTATTTTTTCCCGATAAACTCTTCGAATTTCGTAAGTGCGTTCTTAAAAGATGAACCACACGGCCGAATTCATGATACTTTTTTACGCCTATTTCTACCTCAAACGTCAGCGGGATTGTGACGATTTCATAAATTACTTCGGATGTAATCTTTATTGATGCACGCACCAGCTAGAATGGTTGAAAATGCGTTCTTTATTTTTCTCCCCATAATCTCCTCGCATTCCGTAAATGCGTTCTTAAAAGATAAACGACACGGCCAAAAATCATGATTCTTTTTGCGCCTATTGTTTCCTCAAACTTCAACGGGATTGCGATGATTTTATGAATTATTATTCGGCTGTAATCTTTAGATGCACGGGCCAAAAGGGGTTGAAAATGTGTCCTGTATTTTTCTCCCTATAATCTCTTCGCATTTCGTACATGCGTATACGACACGGCCGAATTTACGCTCCTTTTAGCGCCTATTTCTACATCAAATATCAGCGGGATTGCGATATTTCGTTAATTATTTCGGCTGTAATCTTTTGTGATACATGCACCAGAAGGGTTGAAAATGCGTTCTTTATTTTTCTCCCGATAATCTCTTCGCATTTGTGCATGCGTTTTCAAAACTATACACTGCATGCAGGGCCGAATTCGAGATTCTTTTTGCGCCTATTATTGTTTACTCAAATTTCAACGGGACTGCGAAATTTTCATGAATTACCACTCGGCTGTAATCTATATGATGCAAGCGCCAAAAGGGGATGAAAATGTGTCCTTTATTTTTCTCCCGCTAATCTCTTCCCATTTCGTACATGCGTTCTTCAAAGGTATACACGGCCGAATTCACGTTCATTTTTGCGCCTATTTCTACCTCAAATATCAGCAGGTTTGTGGCGATTTCATTAATTACTTCGGATGTAATCTTTTGTAATGCACGCACCAGAAGGGTAAAAATGTTTTTTGTTTTTTTTTTCTCCCGATAATCTCGTCGCATTTGTGCATGCGTTTTGATAACCAACACGGCATGCAGGACTGAATTCAAGATCCTTTTTGCGCCTATTATTTCCTCAAATTTCAACGGGATTGCGTTGATTTCATGAATTCTTATTCAGCTGTAATCTTTTATGATGCACGTACCAAATGTGTCCTTTATTCATATTTTTTTTTTTTGTTTCTCCTCTATAATCTCTTCGCATTTCATACATGAGCTTTTGAAAGGTGTACGACGCGGCCGGCCGATTTCATGATCCTTTTTGGGAGGATTTCTACCTCAAATATGTAAGCGGGACTGCGATGATTTCATGATTTTTTTTTCTCCCTAGTATTATCTCTTCACATTTTGTGCATGCGTTCTTAAAAAAAGTACACGGAAGGGCCGATTTCGTGATCCTTTTTGCGCCTATCTTCATTGTGAGATCATTCTGAACGAATGAAATTTGTGAAATGACTGTGTAAAATGAAACTGAACGCAGTCAGATCCATTTACTGTATCGCTGAATATCGAATATGTTTTTACTTTTCTCAAAATCGACACAAGTAAATTAGTTCTAACATGTCAACTGCCACGCTGCTGCGAAACCGGGATCGGATCGTGAGTAAAATGAACCCAGAAATGCGTGCGCTTCTAATTCTATCAATGCTGCTTGTCTGGCATGACCGCCGATCGCAAGCAAACGAAAAGCAGTTACACTGTACATGCTTTGCATGTATTGCATGGCATGGCAGTGCGTGAGCAGCGCCAATGCCCAAGCTAGCGCGAATAACTGGTCGCCAGTGTGCAGCCCTGTACTAAGTGCATATAGTACATGCATTGATTGGATTTCGTGCGCGTGCATGCACGCATGTGAGCCAAAAAGGTAGCTACATTGTAGCATGCAATGCATGCTATAAAACGTAGCCTGTGGACCCGCGCGGCCCTGTGAGATGAAAAAAAACAAACATTTTTAGACTTTTTTTTATTCTTTCTCTAACTTAAAATGGATAATTTTGGGTTTAAAACCATTCACAAATTTGTAGAAGATGAAATTTGTGGAAAAAATAAACTTGAAAGAGAAAAAAAAAAAAAAAAAAAAAAAAAAAACGCGACCCGAAATTTTCGCGATTTTCGGTCGGTCGCGAAGGGCAAACAAACCATTTTTTTTTTTGGCCTTATTATAGTGCGTATAAGAAAAGGTAACCCAACTTTGGAGGACTACAATTTTGCAATTGTCAGCTACATAGAGGGCAATGTTGGTTGTGAGGAAAGGGGAACTCTTTTTTGTTTCCCCGTTGATACCTAATTATGTTAACAAATGGCATGCATGACAGAGCACATGAACTTTAAAGACAACGATGACAATTTGCACTTTTTCCCATTAACGGCTTGCGTGGCGTCGTGAAGGAACAATGAATGTCTCACTGCATGGATGAGATATCTGTCCGTGAAAGTGGTCGAATCATCAGGGAACCTCCATGACTGCAGGTTCGTGTTTACGTGAAAGTCATGGTTTGTCGGTGTGAGTTATGTGTTGAATATGAACAAAGAAAGTGGACTGTGTGTGTTGGCCTCTGTGGGTGCAACCAAGTTATCATAATTTGGCCATGAGAAAGGTTATGGACCATAAAATGCTAGGAGAAACCCTAATCACAAACCCCGAACACATCGCATTCGTGCAGGCTGGCCTATTTGGCCACTTTCATTGGCAGATCTCATCCATGCTACTGCTGCAGTGAGACGTGCATTGTTAATTCACAATAACACGTAAACGTAAAAAAGCACGATTTGTCATTGTTGTCTTTAGATTTTATGTGCTCAGTCATGCATAACATTATTGTCAGCATAATTAGGTTTCAGTGCAAAGAGGAAGAGTTCCCCTTTCCTCACAACCCAAATGTCGTTGTCTATAGCAACAATTACAAAATTGTACCCCTTGAAAGTGGAATTACCTTTTTTCATAAGCACTGTATAGGCGACGCCATTAGTTTGTATTCTGATGATAGAAATGGGAACATGTCATCTTTATAGACAAAACTTAACGGCAACAAATTTCCGATGTGCTTACACAGGAAAAACGCGACATCGGTCAAGCGAGACAGTACATGAATTTTTTTTTTTTCTATATGAGGACAAAAATTAAGTAATGTCAATTACATTAACCCGTTGAGGTGTCTATGGGAAATGCGTGTTGTAGCAAAATCAAACCGTCCTCAACGGGTTAAGAGGTGTTAATTTAGTTATGATTGGAAAATCTCTTTTACACCTCCCTGATTAGAGCTAGGGAAGTAGATTCACTGGATGCAATGTCATCTTGCATTTGTTATTTAGTAATCTTTAGGAAAGCGAATACATAGTTAACTTAGCATCAATGTACCCGCGCAATACAAATGCGCCATTGTTCTTCCATGCTTTGATGGCGGATATGACGTCTTTCTTAAATATATACAATGCTTTCCTTCATTGTCCAGAAAACTTACGAGGAAATGCAAAACAAGCGCTCATTCAGGATTTATAGGCTTGTGAATGTCCTTAAAGATCACATATACACAAAAGACAAAAATTACCTAAGAACGAAACCCAGTCTTTACTGAGTTAACGGGCTTTGTACTTTCCAAGAAAAGATCAGACAAGCCATAATACTTCGCCGGTTTGCATTTGCGGTGAATGCAGTTGCGGTGAAAAATATCTTTGTGATGAGTCGGATGCCTTTCTGCGCAGCGTTATTATTTTTTTTTTCCAATAAAACTAATACATTTGTGACATCAGCGTGACGGAAAAGAGAAAAAACGTGACAAAAGCATAAATCAATCTTTTTCGTGGTTGTGCTGCATGGTCGCTTTTCACTGTTTTTTATTCTCAAAGAATCTTTTTTTTTATGACTGAAGACAGACCTTCGAGATTAAAACTATATGAAGTCATGTCTGCAACAAAAGAAGCTGTGTTTATAGTTGTCTATCTCTTCTACCTCCATTAACACATTGTGGATGGGTAGCCCATCCCCATCGTTCGCCATTACCGAAGAAGGAAACAACAGACGATTCGGATGTAGTTGAAACGATTTATTGCCGTGGCCGAGACGAGCTTACGGCCAACACAGAAACTCAACGTGCGTAACAATAATAGTGCTATGGAAAGCCATTAGTAACAAATACTGTAACACAGCTATTATAATAATCTAAATATATTGGCGTGGCTTCTTCTTTCCTTTTTATCTCTTTCATTTCCACTATGTGATTTGCTACGTCTAACAAATAAACGAATATTTAAGGCTTCAATCTCTAAACCTAAATATATACTCATGTATAAATCAAATCAAATTTTCTATCAATCACATTACCCTACCAAAAATTACAAATTGTTGAAACCATTTCTACACGGCAATATTATGGATCCAACTAATTTTATACACTAACAGAAATGAGGAACTCTTTATTAAACAGCGCCTACCATATATAATAATAATTTACCTACCAATAATTGTTCGTATACAAACAATCTTCATATAATAAATCAAAAATAAAATCACCTTATCAATGTTCTCATCTCATATGTACGAAACAAACGTATATGTGCATTTATAATACAAAACCCTGAATAAAACTGGATTTAATAACATAATCATATTGCTGACCTGTCATGCATATTTATCTAAGGAAGTGAGGCTGCACCATTAAAGATGGCAAAATAACACACCTTAGTTTTCCTACTCCCTACCCTTCACCTCAGGGGAGGGGACTACATCTGACACAACCAATGGGACATAGTGCATGCCAAAGGACACAGACTACAAAAATGTGTGCATAATTAAAAAAACAAAACCCACAAATACTATAAACAACATGGCAAGCGTTTATAGGTAACAGTTCGGAACTATGGAGGGTATGACCATGAACCTCACAGACCCCTCCACTTGAAAGGCACATAGTAAAACGTAAGGCAAAGGAAAATAGGTGTACACGTTGTACATATTTCAAATTTAGCAATACATTAACTAACATTTTAAAAATCTATGTGGGTGAATGAGGATTATGGGCATTTGAACCTAAGTTATAGAAACTCGCAGGTACACGAATAATGTTGAAGGCAGGTATACATAATAAAACAAAGGTACATGTATATGCTGTGTATCGTGTAAGCTGGCACACAGGATATGCCCGGGACAAAACTTGTAGTTACAACGTAAACAATATAGCCCAAGCAATTAATGCCCTTAAGGACAATAACAAGAAAAATAACCCCACCAAAGTGTTGGTGTAGCAAGCAACGTGTACAAATAATCCCTTCATAAAAAGAACATACGGAGTGAAAAGAAACCCTTCATGACAGCCTGCAACCAGGGTAAAAACAGCATATGAATTACAACCACTAGTAAGCACCTGTGCCCTTCAGGTTATACTTAAAAATAAAAGCACAAATTCAATATGCACATAATAATCAGCATAATAATATACAAAGTGGGATAGGTACACTGGATGAGCCACATCAATAAAATATACAACATCAACTGGAATCCATATTAACCATCTTCTGTTTACCCTAAAAAATCGCAGATATGAGGTCCCCTCGAAAGTGATCGTTAAAGAAATATTAATATAAATCATTAAAACACAATCACCAAACAATTCTCATTATGCATAATATGTTGTTGCATGACCAAAAAAACAAACAAACAAACAAACAAACAATTAATGTAACAAATTGAATTTCCAGCTAGTGAAAACCCATAGCGTACCAGTCTCACAAAAGGAGTATCGCATTGTAGAAATAAGGTGTACAAACATCATGTGGCCCAGAAATAAAGTATTATCCTACACCACTTATGGTATCGGAATATTAAAGACCACACGTCATAATCTAACAAAAATATTGGCGTATTTCATAAACAAAGTACACATATACTTACAATGTACTTATGTACATGTATATCTACCATTATAATAAAAAATAATAAGTAGTCAAAATCTTGAAAATACACTGTACTCTAAAAAAAATCTCTAAAAACATGAAACGAATGGCCGAATTAACTATTATGATTTGGGTATATGTACTTAAAATGTCCTCTGTGCAAGTACAAATAACATACCCAATAAATCATATGTATGTAAACTACAAATACACTTCAGTGTGGAGTTTACAGGGCAGTGTAAGGAAACTAGGTACATGTAACTAGTGTCACACTCAACCAGGGGTCAACGGGGGCATGGGAGGGCAATGGAGTACTGCTGGCAGTCCAATGTAGTCAGGGGGTGCTGAGGGATGGGGAAACTGGAGCACGCGAAGATGGCGGACGTCCATCGGATCAGGGCCAGCACGATTACAGGTAGGAGCGCAGAAGACATTTCCTAGATGGGCAGTGGCTATCATCCGAGTTTCTGCATGTGCAGCTCCAAGGTGGGGACGAGGGAAAGGACCTCCTTCACTCAGTGATGATGGTGGGCAAAGGCAACTAGTCCAGGGGGAACTCCAAGCTGGGAGTGTGTCGCTATCAGAAGAGCCAACATCATCCATTCCAGGTGGATGGAGGCATTCAGTGTCATCATCGGCATTTGGAGAAGTCAGGGTACCAGGCTTAGATGCGCCTTGGGGTGTGAGATCTGCCTCTGAAGGTGTAGTCTCGTCGGGAGGCTTGCCTGTACTGTCCTTAGGACCATCAAGGTGTTGTGGAGGTATAACTGGCGGTCTCATGTTACTGAGAGAATGGGTCGGCGTCAAGATGTCCAGGGTGCTCATACCAGTCTCTCTGTAGACCTGAGAAGCACTGTAGCCATGGGTAACACCAGCACCACCCACATGACCCAGCTGGCCAGCATCGCGACGCCGGCTGGGACAGTCACCCACACGACAGTCGGTGTGAGAACACTTCTCAACAGCATCTGCACTATGCTCAGCAAGCTTGATGTGTGGAGCCGTAGAACAGCACTCGGTGGACAGACAATTGCTATCCACATCTGTCCCAGCGCAGGAACAATCAGAGTCATAAAAAATGGGGATACAACCAACGTCTGCGGATACACCAGGTGGGAAGTGAACGGAGGAACTGCTACCCAATGAATCTATATCAACACCTGACAGGTAACTGAAGTACTCTGACGACTTTACATACAACTCCATGTTGTCATGAATATTGTAACAAAAATGCACCCAGGACAGGCCCTCTGCGGCCAGAAAAGAGAAGGCTTCCTGTCACTAAGCACAAGCCATTCACTCTCAGAGCTATTTACAGCGTAAGAGATAGAGGTTTACAGAGTTAATATTTTTTACCACATAGACTTCCAGGTGCCAGTATAGACAATGGCAGTTTGTTAAGTATATGTTTAAGACATCTTTTACTGCTGGGTCGCAATCGCATGACCCTATGACATTAATGAAAGACTCCCGAAAGTAAAGAGTTAATTATCTTTTTATATTTCATTATGAGGCCAAAAACAATGGATCCCTGTGGGAAGATTACGTTAATTCATTCACTGCCGATGTTTTTGTTGTACACATAAAGTAGGTATATGCAAGGGTTTCAGTTATTGGTGGAGTTAATCCCCTTATGTTTTCAAAGACTGTACCTAAAACAATGGAGACCTGTTTGAAACTTTGATTAAGCCTTAGCACATTTTAGTAATGCCACAGAAAAGAGCCTAGGTAATGGAAGTGTTAAATTTGTTATATGTTTAAAGGAACCTCCCCAAACAGGGGGTCCTTGTCCGAAACTGCATTAAGTCCCTGCCTGTGGCAGAATGTGCAGAAGGTACGCCCAAGGCATTTAACAATTTGTTCCGTGGTATAAGGAGTTAATTAATCTATGTTGTATATGAAGCCCCGGAAAGAAGGTACTGGCGAGTGTGGTGTTACAGATAAGCCGGTAGGATCAGACGCCGAATCTAAACAAAGAGATGGAGCGGAGATATTTTGGTCATCGCTTGTATGGTTTGCTTTGTTTAAAATGGGAGAAACCAGAGTAGTTTTTAATTAAGAAGTAATGACCAAACATAATGTAACAGTTTTCTTTATTTGCCCTTCCATTTGAGTGGTCGGAAAGGGTATAAATATGCCTGGGTTTTGGGTCTGGAAATCAGAAAGAATCCGACGAGGATCTCAGAGAGCAGACAAGTTCGAAGCAAGGTATGGGCCTGGTCAGGTAGAGGCATTGGGTGCTGCAAGTCCCAACATAGAGCAAGAAGCAACGTTGGTTAGTAAGTTACGAGTTTATTTGTACATCGGCTTACCCGGGCGGCGGGTTGGAGTCGGTGGGGAACAGAGGATAGCACAGACGGTTACTGAGCATCGGCTCGGTAATAGACATGGGCAGCGGCCCGTGCACGCAAGTATCCTGAGTTTCCTCACTGCCCAGCTCTCCTCCCTCCCCTGTCAATTTAGTCCCGTTATAGTTAAATCTGTTAAGTCTTCTCCCCCCCCCCCCTTTGGGCGGCTGGTCGGAGTCGGTGAGGAACAGAGGATAGCACAGTCGGTTGCTGAGCATCGGCTCGGTAATAAACATGGGCAGCGGCCCGTGAACGCAAGTATCCCGAGTTTCCTCACTGCCCAACTCTCCTCCCTCCCCTGTCAATCTAGTCCGTTTATAATCCGTTAAGTCGGTCCCCCTTTTGTAAGTATGTTAATTCTGGTTGGTAAATATAACGGTAGGTCGTGAGAACTTGACCTCGGCTGATGCTGTTTTGGTCTGGCAGAGCCTTATAATAAAAACATTAGGAGCAGCACCCGATGCCCTCGTGCCGCCAGGCTCGAACGTCATTTGCCCATGTGTTTTACGTCATGATTTGATGTAGTAATGTTTTGTACCACCCAACTCGATATTTGTTAAAACCAAGTTTCATGAGTAATAAAACCTAGTATCTGAGTTGTGCTCAGACTCCCAAATGAACTGTGTGATTCGTGAGCTGCTTGCCCACTGACTGCTTAGACTGCTCGCTACCAGGAACGTTTGTGTGTGCGGATGTAGGATGATGCCGTTGTGATGGTGATGTTGGTGCTATAGTTATTTGGAAAACGCACAGACATAGACACACATCACAGAGGACACACACACACGGACTTTATTTTCGCCACATTGGTGGCAGCGGTGGGATCAGCTTTACAAATCAATTCTTTTCTACTGAAGCAAGGAGGACGGGAAACTGAGGACGGAGCGGACAGCTACGCTGAAATAGTTGCGCTTCGATTCAGAGCTGGAGCACGGTGGTGTCGACAGGGTGCAGAGCCAGAGCACGGTGGTGTCGACAGGGTGCAGAGCTGAAGCACGGTGGTGTCGACAGGGTGCAGAGCTGAAGCACGGTGGTGTCGACAGGGTGCAGAGCTGAAGCACGGTGGTGTTGACGGGGTGCAGAGCTAGAGCACGGTGGTGTCGACGGGGTGCAGAGCTGGAGCACGGTGGTGTCGACGGAGTGCAAAGCCAGAGCACGGTGGCGTCGACGGACGGTAAGACGTAAGCAGGGTGTTGTTGGTGACTCCGGAACTGAAAGCTAGGTGGATCCCAGGTAGCTGAAGAGCCGCTAATTGCAGAAAGTAGCGGTTAAATCAACGGACCTGAGAGACGTGAAAATTTTGTGGTGGAACACTAGTATTGCAACATGGCAGAGTCGGAGCCTCCAATGCAGCCGGGGAAGGCGGCAGATGCAGTGGTGATAGATGACGCGGAATCTGAAATTGACTTTCCAAGGTCCGCACAAGCCAAAATTCGGGAGGCGAAACGTGACGATGACGGAGACAGGGCCAGGGTACAGACATCAGATGATGAGACTGAATCCCTGGGAAGTACATCGTCGGACGAGGAATCTGACTGTTTGTTCCCACCGAGAATCACGGTGGAGGAAAAGGGGAGGAAACCGTCGAACATCGAAAAGCCATGGCCGTTAAAAAGAATGGAACAGCCAGCTGAGTACCAACAGATGGGTGTGATGATTCGGAAGCAAAGTTTCCATCCGGACCGATTTGATGGAGGCAGCCCGTGGAGAGATTACCGGGCTCATTTTGAATCCTGCGCCCGGATAAATGGGTGGAACGAAACGCAAAAAGCACAATATTTGGCTGCGAGTCTTCGAGGACCAGCCCAGGAGATTTTGGCGGATTTGGATGCGGTGACCCTTCAAAACTATAGTGCCCTGCAGAGGAGGCTGGAGCAGCGATTTGGACCAGGAGAGCAAGCAGAGACTTTTCTCACCGAACTGAGGGTGCGGACTCGGAAACCAGGAGAGAGTTTACAGGAACTGGGGCAGGCCATCAGGCGTTTAACGACGCTTGCCTATCCGGAGTTGTCGAGGGAGGCTCATGAGAGACTGGCTAGGGGACATTTCAGTGACGGTATCCCTGAGTCGGAGATAAGGGCGGGCATCTTCCGAGCCCACCCGAAGAACCTCGATGAGGCGATACGGGCCGCCATCGAAACGGAGGCCTATCTCACCGCCGAAAGACAGAGACAAGGCATCCGTAAACCCGCATCCAAGTTTACCCGGAAAATGCTGGTCGAAAATCCAAACAAAGAGCGTGACGATATGAGTGCCCTACAAGACGAGGTGAAGCAACTTTCTACCTACATACAGTTGCTCATAAAAGAAATGAACTCGGGAGGATCGAATAACTCTCAACGGTCCACTGGTGGACGAGGAACTGATGGAGGGATGAGACGGCCAGTGGGCTCAACTGTGTGCTTCAATTGTGGAAGGGCTGGGCACTGGAAACGTGAATGCCCAGAACGCGGAGCAGCGACCGGGATGCATGATTCGGGAAACCAGGGAGGACCTGCCCGTGGGGTCGCGGGGAGGTCGGACGTGAGAATGAATGGCCCAACGCGCACCTACACCCAGTGAAGGACAGATTGATAATGCAAGGATCGGAAATTAATGGAACTAGAACCAACATACACGTACGTGATAAGGATTCACGGCAGGAATCACGAAAAGGACTCTTTGTTGGAGGGGAAATATGTGGACTGAAAGTGACTTTCCTCGTAGACACAGGGTCGTCTGACACTGTTATATCTGAGGAGGTATATGAGAAAATCCCTCTTAGAAAACGACCTGCGATACAACAGGCAAGAGTTGAAATATGTCAGGCAGATGGGAGCTACTTAGGAGTGAAGGGTGTCGCGGAGATGGACATAAAAATAGGCAGACAATGCGTATGCATACCAGTGCTGGTGGCAAATGTGAACAATGCTGGCATAATTGGGATGGACTTTTTGTTGGCGACAAATAGTGAGCTCGACATGAACGGGCTCCACATGCGACTTCGCGACGAGATTGTGAATCTGACGAACGAGAGAGCGGAACCCTTTTGCATAGTGGTGGTGGCTAAAACGACAATCATTCCCGGTAGACACGAAGCGATTATTCCCGGACGAGGAATTGAACAGTTGACATTCACCGGTTCATGTCTAGTTGAGCCAACGGACGGGACAAGGGATGACGGCATGCTGGTAGCCAATACCCTAGTGGAAGCCGGAGATGATAATTTCCCTGTTCGTGTACTTAACACCACAACCAAACCAATGACAGTTTACGAGGGGACGCGAGTTGGAGCAATTCGCCCGGTTCAGGTGAACTCAGCCCGAGAGGGTCAAATGCTAAATCTACAAAGGAGTGGTGCGAAGGGCAAGGAAGTACCGGCGCACATCGATGATCTGATTCGGCGGAGTAGTTCTGCTCTGACACGCAGTGAAAGCGGAAAGTTGAAGACTTTGCTCACAGACTATAGTGACGTTTTTGCCGCCAGTGACTCCGATTTGGGACGCACGGGAAAAATCAAGCATCACATCGACACCGGGACGGCTGCCCCAATAAGACAACCACCTCGGCGGCTGCCGAGATGGCAACAGGCGGAAGCCGACGCGCAAGTGACCAAAATGCTACAACAGGGGATAATTGAGCCTTCGGCCAGTCCCTGGTCCTCCCCGGTGGTGTTGGTGAAAAAGAAGGATGGTTCTATGCGTTTTTGTGTAGACTATAGGAAACTCAATGACGTCACAATCAAAGATGCTTACCCCATCCCACGAATCGACGACACAATTCAATCGCTTGCAGGAGCAAAATGGTTCAGCACCCTTGATATGGCCAGCGGCTATTGGCAAGTGGAGTTGGATGAGGATGCTAAGGAAAAATCAGCTTTCTCGACCAGATGCGGGCTATACCAGTGGCGGGTGATGCCATTCGGATTATGCAACGCGCCCTCTACCTTCGAAAGGCTGATGGAATCCGTGTTTGCAGGATTGCAGCACGAAATCATGCTCCTCTACTTGGATGATCTGATCATCTTTGCACCTACAGTGGAAGACGAGCTTGAGAGACTACGCCGGGTATTCGACCAGTTGCGATCGGCAGGCTTGAAGCTAAAGCCAAGCAAGTGTAACCTGTTCCAGAAGGAGGTTGTGTTCTTGGGGCATGTGGTTTCTGAGCAAGGAGTCGCTACAGACCCGGAAAAGATCCGAGCAATCAATGACTGGCCGACACCCCAAACAGTCCGAGAAGTTCGTAGTTTCTTGGGATTGGCATCGTACTACCGTCGCTACATACAGGGATTTGCTGAGATCGCTAGACCTCTCCATAAACTGACCGAAAAGACGAGAAGTTTCGACTGGGACCAGGAGTGCGATGCTGCTTTTAGGAAGCTCAAAGAGAAGCTAACGACCTCGCCAATACTCGGTTACCCGAGAGCAGAAGGAGAATTTATTCTCGACACCGACGCGAGTGACAGTGGAATTGGGGCTGTCCTGTCCCAAGTTCAAAACGGACAGGAACGCGTCATAGGATACGCGAGTCGTGCATTAAGCAAGCCTGAGAGAAACTACTGCGTGACAAGGAGAGAGTTATTGGCGGTGGTAAACTTTGTGAAGTATTTCAGACAATACCTGTATGGGCAGCGCTTCACAGTGAGAACCGACCATGGGGCGCTAAGATGGCTGCTAAACTTCAAAAATCCCGAGGGCCAAATCGCTCGATGGTTGCAGGTACTTGGCGAATATGACTACAAAATCGTGCATCGGGCCGGGCGGAGCCACGCCAATGCAGATGGGCTGTCGAGGATACCATGCCGACAATGCGGACGCACAGACGAAGAAACAACTCTCCGGGATGACGAAATCGGCACGCAAGAGGCAACTGCACAGGATGACGAAATCGGCACGCAAGAGGCAACTGCAAAGGATGCCGAAATTGGCACGCGACATTCAACTGAACTGGATGACGAGACCAGCCCGCGAGAGGCAGCTGCACGTGGTGACGAAATTGACACTCAAATAACTGCAGAGAATGACGACCGAAATGCGAATGACAATTACCACATCAGAGTGATGACGATTGCACCATTGATGGATGGAGAAAAGATGGGTGGGATGCAAATGGAGGACAAATCAATTGGCCCCATCATGGAAGCCATGCAAAGCGATAGAACCAAGCCGAAATGGGAAGCCATTTCTACTCACTCTACAGCAACGAAAGCTTACTGGAACGAGTGGGAACGTCTCAGCATTCGCCGGGGTACTTTGTGTAGGCGATGGGAGTCGGAAGATGGCCGTCAAGCTGTTTGGCAGGTTATTCTCCCAGAGAAGTGTCGCCAACGTGCCATGGAAGAACTACACGACGCTAAGACGGCGGGGCACCTTGGATGCAAAAAGACACTTGCGAAGCTACGGGAAAGATTCTACTGGCACGGCATGGCACTTGATGTGAAAGCGTGGTGTAGAGAGTGTCAACGATGTGCTAGCCGAAAACCACCTGCCAAAAAGCGTCGAGCTCCCCTCCAACAATACATCGTAGGGGCACCAATGGAACGGATAGCAGTGGATGTGCTGGGTCCCCTGCCTGAATCTTCTCGAGGAAATCGCGTTATTTTGGTTGTCGGTGACTATTTCACAAAGTGGGTGGAAGCTTATGCTATGCCAAACCAGGAAGCGGCGACGTGTGCTGAAAAATTAGTGACTGAATTTTTTAGCCGCTTTGGTGTCCCGAGGCAGCTTCACAGCGACCAGGGTAGAAATTTTGAGTCCAATCTCTTCGCCGAAATGTGTGAACTGCTAGGGATTGACAAAACGCGGACGACACCTTTCAACCCAAAGTCAGACGGAATGATCGAACGATTCAACAGGACTCTCTTGGACATGCTGTCTAAAATGATCAAGCCAGGTAGACAGCAAAAAGACTGGGATGAGTGTGTCCCATTTGCACTCATGGCATACCGGAGCTCGATTCACGAATCGACCGGGGAGACGCCAAACATGATGATGCTTGGAAGGGAAGTGACGCTACCACTAGACCTCACATTGGAGCCCACGGATGAAGACCTACAATGTGCAAGCTCGTATGCCCAACAAATCCGCGGCATACTGAGGGAGACACATGACAGAGCACGCAGGGCCCTGCAAAAGAGTGCGGAGAAGCAAAGGTGTAATTACAATCAACATCAGCACGGAAAACCATTCGAGGAAGGGCAGTTTGTGTGGTACTTCAATCCAACAAGGACTAAGGGTCTAGCTCCGAAGCTACAGAGTAAATGGGAAGGCCCCTATCTCATCGTTAAGAAGCTGTCGGACGTCACACTGCGTATTCAAGGTGGTCCGAGAGCAAAGATGAAGGTAGTGCACTCTGACAAACTCAAGGAGTATGTGGGACCAGAGGTGAAATCATGGCTGACATCCCCAGGTGACCTACAGGAGCTGGAGAAAGAGACTACCAGCCAAGGAAGGAGAGAGCCGGCTGAAGCACAGCAAAAAGAGATAGGGAGGAGTTCAAGGTCAAAATATTCATTGAGGGAGCGCGTGAAGCCACCAAGCCATTACGTCTAGTGTTAAGGGATGTGTGGTACATCCAAATGTGGAAGGAAGACTGCTTCAACTCTGTTTGTTGCCCATGGGGTTCCCGAGTTAGAGTGCTTGAGAATTGGTACCCTTACTAGGGGAAACAGCACAACTCGGGACGGGTAAATGACGGAAAAGGAGCAGGATGATAATGGACTTTTGGGTTTGTAGGAGAGGAACACGTGAAGTGAAGTGGGGAGATCGGCGTCCCCTGCCTTAATTCCAGCTTAGAGGGGGGTTATTGGGTTTATAGGAGAGGAACACGTGAAGTGAAGTGGGGAGATCGGCGTCCCCTGCCTTAATTCCAGCTTAGAGGGGGGTTATTGGGTTTATAGGAGAGGAACACGTGAAGTGAAGTGGGGAGATCGGCGTCCCCTGCCTTAATTCCAGCTTAGAGGGGGGTTATTGGGTTTATAGGAGAGGAACACGTAAAGTGAAGTGGGGAGATCGGCGACCCCTGCCTTAATTCCAGCATTTGTGTTACGAGTTGCAACGTATCCTACGTTTATTATTGAAATCAAATCGTTTAAATAGAATGTTATAGAGTGGAAAGCAACGGAATCCACTTTCCTTTTCTTTTTTTGATAACTTTATTTCATTTTATTTTATGTACATTTAGAATGACGACGATCATCATTACAATTTACGGGTTCATCCTAGCTGCGGTATTGACACTTGGAGGTGGGCTAGCATTGCAGCAGTTCTTTATAGCCCGTCGGCTATTAAATTGGATGGAGGACATTTTCCAGTTACTTTCCCAGGCGTTTGCAGGGCAAGAAGACCAGCGAGGGGAAGGAGATAACGGCGGAATAGTCGCGAGCGATAACGCGCCCGTGGCGGGACCAAGATACGAACTACATATACATCGTAGGAACCCTTCCCCGCCCTCTGACCGGGACAGTCCCTCCGGTCACGAGTACATTAGCATGCGTAATTTGGGACCGTTATATGCATCGCCCCGCCTACCTAACGCGGAGCCCCTCCAGGAGACACTAGTCTAACCGCATAAGGGGCGAATTGGGAGGAGTCGCCTAACACAGTCACGTTATCAAACTTTTCTTTATGTAGCGGGGGGGAATAAAACCGGCGAACAAGCCAAGACTCTCCTCATTTCCGGAAGCAAATCATAGCAGCATGGAGGGAACAACACAGACTTGCGCAACTTGTAAGAAAAAATTCAATAGCGTGGCGAGTCTCATCCGGCACCAAAGGGAGAGACATCCCGCAGCATTCGAATACCCCTGCCAGCAATGCAGGAACATTTACGGAAAGAGAAGCGACCTGTCGGCACACTACCGGTGGAGACATCCGGCCCACATGCCGGAGGCGGAGACCATAGCGGGGCGGAGAGTAGATCCGGTGGCAAAGGCGGAACAGGCCCCGGAAAGACTGAATACCGCAAAGAAAGTACCGATACCTAAAAGAAAGGCGGGCAACGAGCCACACGGACAGGTGCACCCAGAGGCAGCCAAAAGGAAGGTGGCCCGGTCGGCGGCCTCGAAACCTTCACCACCAAGGGACCCGGAGGCAGCCGCAGGGAAAGTAACTCCAACATCCAGGACGAGCGATTCCCAGCCCAAATCATCAGCAACAAAACAACGGGACCCGGAGGCAGCCGCAGGGAAAGTAACTCGCACGTCCATGACGAGCGAGCCCCAGCCCAAACTACCCGCAGCAGAACAGGGGGACCCGGACCCGGAGGCAGCTGAGGAGAAGACGGCCCGGCCGTCGGCGGCAAACCCATCGCCACCGAGGGAGTCAGGGCCTGCTCGACCGTCCACGGCAGGGATAGAACTTCAGGCCCTATACGACTCCCTTGACGGCGACGGGGAATCCGACGCCACTCCCGGGGAGGAGACCGGTGCAGCTCCAGGAGAAGCGACACCAGTGAGGGACGAGAGGAAAGCAACGCCGGAGGGTGGAGCGGCGAAAGGAGCCCAACCAGACCAAAGGAAGCGGCGCGGGGAAGCTAGGGAGCTGCGGAGCCCGATTAACATAACAACGGTTATCGCAGATAAGTGTGTGAAGATTATTGAAAAAAATTGGATTAGGGAATACAAGGGGGAAACACTGAAGAAGGAAAGGACCTTCGAACGAGTATATTTGTTAAGAAACGTAGATGGGGATGAATTTAAGAAAAATTTTATGAGGGAACACCAGATTCTGGAATAATCATTTGCAAGCGAAAGGCACAGATGTAACAAAACACTTGTTGATCTGGTTGTAAGTGCGAGTCCTTTTTCACGTCCACAATCATTCGACAACTTGGCTCAATATTCCTCGCTTTCTCCTGCCGTATGAAGTAGGCATAGTTTTCTTGGTCTCACTCTCACTATCTGCGGCACGACTCTAAAACAATTCTTTATTATGCTCTCTGTCTTTCTTTCTTTTCTCCTATTACTCTATTACAACTTTCATTTTCCCTTCGTCTTAACACTATCCTGTTACCGCTACTTCGTTGAATTACGTTTATTTTTTTTTTGAGCCAAAGTTGTCGCCTGTTTGTATCTTCTGGTTTTAATATTACTCGCCGTTCTCTATTATCACTTACACTGCGCCCCGTAGCGGGACTATTCCTCACTTTTCCTATTATGGCGTGAAATTTGATCTCGCAAGTGGAGGGTTGTATATAAATTGGTATGGGATATGTTTTAAAATCATTGTGTATGTTTATTTTAATAGGTAGAGTTTATAAGAAGTTTTATTGCGTTTTTACATTGTCATAAAGTATTAAATATATTAGCATTTTGTGGCAGGAGAAAGTTTATTGCGCTAAATAGCATGTCGCACAGATTAGGTAGTTGGTGTTCTCATATAAGAGGTCCGTGGATATTGTGAACGGAAGGCAGGCAGCATGGCAGGAAAAGAATGCACAACTAGAAAAAAAAAAAACATGAGATAAGGTAAAATAGAAACGCCTTTTAGACTTAACATGGCACTAAAAGGGGGAAAGAAGTTAAATTGTTGGAAATTGTGTTATGTTTTGCTTGTTTTAATTTTGATGGAAATATGCTCGCAAAGTCTGGGGTAACGGCTGAATTTCCTTTTTTTTATTTTTTGTTCAATTCGCTTGGGCAGACCGTGTATTGACGCACTTTGACGGGTTGGGCGTTATTATAAAAATAGCGTAATTATAGCTTCCGTTGTGGCGGGTATAAAGCCTAGTTGCTTGCATTCCGTGTATAGCTAGGAGAAGTAAAAGGGCGATTGGTTGTCCTTTTTTTTTTTTGTAGCAGAACTCAAGTAAGTTTTGGGGAATTGTAGGGATGTACATTCATATTTTCCGTTTGGCTGTAAAATGATGAATTGTCGTAAGTAGGACGTCAATTTATTATTTTTTTCATTTCATTTTCATTTATTTGTTTCTATTTTGATAGGGTTGACGTTATAAAGCGTACCCTGGTTGTTTTCAGGCAATTTTTGTTGTTGTTATCGTTTTAGTAGTTTGCATAGTTACAGTGTTAAGTAGTTGTGTTTTCTCGATCCGGGAGTATCGAGCTGGGGAGGGGGTAGTGTAACAAAAATGCACCCAGGACAGGCCCTCTGCGGCCAGAAAAGAGAAGGCTTCCTGTCACTAAGCACAAGCCATTCACTCTCAGAGCTATTTACAGCGTAAGAGATAGAGGTTTACAGAGTTAATATTTTTTACCACATAGACTTCCAGGTGCCAGTATAGACAATGGCAGTTTGTTAAGTATATGTCTAAGACATCTTTTACTGCTGGGTCGCAATCGCATGACCCTATGACATTAATGAAAGACTCCCGAAAGTAAAGAGTTAATTATCTTTTTATATTTCATTATGAGGCCAAAAACAATGGATCCCTGTGGGAAGATTACGTTAATTCATTCACTGCCGATGTTTTTGTTGTACACATAAAGTAGGTATATGCAAGGGTTTCAGTTATTGGTGGAGTTAATCCCCTTATGTTTTCAAAGACTGTACCTAAAACAATGGAGACCTGTTTGAAACTTTGATTAAGCCTTAGCACATTTTAGTAATGCCACAGAAAAGAGCCTAGGTAATGGAAGTGTTAAATTTGTTATATGTTTAAAGGAACCTCCCCAAACAGGGGGTCCTTGTCCGAAACTGCATTAAGTCCCTGCCTGTGGCAGAATGTGCAGAAGGTACGCCCAAGGCATTTAACAATTTGTTCCGTGGTATAAGGAGTTAATTAATCTATGTTGTATATGAAGCCCCGGAAAGAAGGTACTGGCGAGTGTGGTGTTACAGATAAGCCGGTAAGATCAGACGCCGAATCTAAACAAAGAGATGGAGCGGAGATATTTTGGTCATCGCTTGTATGGTTTGCTTTGTTTAAAATGGGAGAAACCAGAGTAGTTTTTAATTAAGAAGTAATGACCAAACATAATGTAACAGTTTTCTTTATTTGCCCTTCCATTTGAGTGGTCGGAAAGGGTATAAATATGCCTGGGTTTTGGGTCTGGAAATCAGAAAGAATCCGACGAGGATCTCAGAGAGCAGACAAGTTCGAAGCAAGGTATGGGCCTGGTCAGGTAGAGGCATTGGGTGCTGCAAGTCCCAACATAGAGCAAGAAGCAACGTTGGTTAGTAAGTTACGAGTTTATTTGTACATCGGCTTACCCGGGCGGCGGGTTGGAGTCGGTGGGGAACAGAGGATAGCACAGACGGTTACTGAGCATCGGCTCGGTAATAGACATGGGCAGCGGCCCGTGCACGCAAGTATCCTGAGTTTCCTCACTGCCCAGCTCTCCTCCCTCCCCTGTCAATTTAGTCCCGTTATAGTTAAATCTGTTAAGTCTTCTCCCCCCCCCCCCCCCCTTTGGGCGGCTGGTCGGAGTCGGTGAGGAACAGAGGATAGCACAGTCGGTTGCTGAGCATCGGCTCGGTAATAAACATGGGCAGCGGCCCGTGAACGCAAGTATCCCGAGTTTCCTCACTGCCCAACTCTCCTCCCTCCCCTGTCAATCTAGTCCGTTTATAATCCGTTAAGTCGGTCCCCCTTTTGTAAGTATGTTAATTCTGGTTGGTAAATATAACGGTAGGTCGTGAGAACTTGACCTCGGCTGATGCTGTTTTGGTCTGGCAGAGCCTTATAATAAAAACATTAGGAGCAGCACCCGATGCCCTCGTGCCGCCAGGCTCGAACGTCATTTGCCCATGTGTTTTACGTCATGATTTGATGTAGTAATGTTTTGTACCACCCAACTCGATATTTGTTAAAACCAAGTTTCATGAGTAATAAAACCTAGTATCTGAGTTGTGCTCAGACTCCCAAATGAACTGTGTGATTCGTGAGCTGCTTGCCCACTGACTGCTTAGAATGCTCGCTACCAGGAACGTTTGTGTGTGCGGATGTAGGATGATGCCGTTGTGATGGTGATGTTGGTGCTATAGTTATTTGGAAAACGCACAGACATAGACACACATCACAGAGGACACACACACACGGACTTTATTTTCGCCACAATATCATCCCTGTCCTTGTGTAGACTAGTATGTTTGTCCTTGTGTAGACCAGTGTGTTCAGTGATGGTGTCACTGTGTGTTGATGTAAATTTGATGATCATCTCACATTCACCTACAGCTTTCATCACATTATGAATGAGCATAGGATCGCATTCATTCTCTGTACCCATCACATTACCAACACATTCAGGATCCACTTGTTCATTCTCTGTTCCCATCACATTTTCCACACAATCAGGATCAACATGTTCGTTCTCTGTTCCCATCACTATTTCCACACATTCAGGGTCATGCTCATTCTCTGTACCCATCACATTTTCTACACATTCATGATCATGTTCATTCTCCATTCCCATCTCATTCTCCACACACTCTGTCTTTGTGCCAACATGGTTGAAGGTCATGTGGTCACAATCATATCCATGCATGTGTGAGTGAGAGGTATTATCAGTGACAGTACGTGTCATGTGCTCACAATCGGTATGTCCATGCTTGTTTATATGTGTGGCTTTGCCTGTGTTTGTCTCTCTGTGTGTATTGTGACTGTTTATCTCATGTTCATACCCACCAACAAATCCATTCACACACTCGCTGTTCATCACACGATCGTGTTCAGTGTCAGTATTGTGAACAACATCCGCCACATCTGACCGAACAACAGGATGGCCATCCTGACCAGACGTAGTACTGGCACCGTAACTAAAAACACAACTATCACCAAACATGATGACATGCTTAGAGGGTCTTACCGACACATCATTTTCCTCCATAAATGGAGCACCAGCCAAAACATCAATGGCAGTGTCATGTGTGTACAATTCCATGGTGTCATCATCGATAACTAGACCATCAAACCACATGTCTTGTTGATTGTGTACAAGTGAAAAGCAAGCGAGGCCTACAATGCCTTGTTTCAAGATGTCAGTGGAGGAATCAAGGTCAAAATAATCACCATAACCAAAATCATCCACCACCACATCGAGGCCTAAAGCATCTGCAGTAGTTTGTCTAATGAGGTTTACAGTCGAACCACTTTTAACCCCTATTTGCACGGTTGTGTCCAAACTCGAGTGGACATTGGCTGGGAAACACGGAAATTCATTCCGGGGTCTCCAAACGTCGCTCGGCGCGACACCGACCGGATACCATCTCTCTGATGCCCCTGCGGTAGCGGCAGTGCTTCGCTGCGTTGGAGCGTTGCCGGGGTTGGACCCGGCCACGGCGGCGCATCGCTTCGTCGATGCAACGTGCATGTCTACGGACGGGACTATACGCACTATAAATCACTCCAATCGTATACCTACACCCAAACTATCACCAAAATATCAATGGAGCGCCTGTCCCCACTATGTTGGGCGAGATTCCTCCTTGTCTTGGAACTTGGGAGAACAGAACTGCGGCGTTAGATTCGAAATCCGAGCTGCCACCACGCCATTACCGAAGAAGGAAACAACAGACGATTCGGATGTAGTTGAAACGATTTATTGCCGTGGCCGAGACGAGCTTACGGCCAACACAGAAACTCAACGTGCGTAACAATAATAGTGCTATGGAAAGCCATTAGTAACAAATACTGTAACACAGCTATTATAATAATCTAAATATATTGGCGGTTGATGATAATGAGTTCTTCAGCAAATTCACTGGAGCACAATCAGAGGCGATTTTCTCATAAAAGAAGTCATGATAATAACCACAAGAACTCCTATTTGAAAAGAGTTATTACATAGTTTGTGTGTGTGTGTGTGTGTATGTGTGTGTGTGCGTGTGTGTGTGTGTAGGTATGATATACTGTTGCAGAACAACCAACAAAGAAATTCCTGAGAATAAAGGTCCCACAAGTGTAAACAATGGTCCAACAACTGCAAACAATAGATTTTGAATTTATTTAGTATACGTTTGTGGGACGAACTTACTGTGGGTGTCCAACAAGCGTATGATGTTACAAGAATGTGTGTGTGTGTGTGTGTGTGTGTGTGTGTGTGTGTGTGTGTATGTGCGCGCGTGTGTGTGGGTGTGTTTGTGTGTACATGAAGTTACATACACTTACGGTACTTCTCACAAGATGCATTCGATGCAATTGCGCATTGCTATACTGTACAAGTTGTATTCCAGCATCTGTGATAGGAAGATTGCTAGCGCTGGGAAAAGATTCTAAGCTTTTACCATATTCTTCCCCAAAGACGATATCCCACCTGTCGTATTACTCCGCAAATATGTGATACTTTACCAGCAAGAGGTACTCTTCACACCCTTCACTACGCTCTGTGGAGAATCCAACTGCCATTTCTGCTGTTTTCAGGTATGTGTGCTTATCAAATAAGCCAGTTCGGAGTTCCAGTTTGAGCATGAGCAGAAAAAGGTCATTTGTACCGAGAGACAAGTTGGTTTTTAATTTCACTGAGATAAGCAACTGTAATGCTATGATTATTCATGACATCCTTATAAATAGTGCCTGCCAGTACATCCACCTGACAGCAAGCCTGGTATTTGGCAATGTTAACAGAAAAAGTTTGTTAATGTATTCAAAACAGCACAATGAAATAGATGCTTCCCAAAGTGTTGATTGACAAACCATCCTGGTCACTTCATCTACACAGGTTCATTCTTTGTGAGAATACGAGTTCCATAAATTGCTATGTTGGGCAAACTGATGCATTATGTCGCTTTGAATTTAGTGAAGTGCCTAACCAACTGAGAAAAATGAAAGGTCATTTGTACCCATGTGCACATGAGCTCTCTCCGAACTGGCTTATTAGTGCTTTCTAAAGTTTTTGACTGTTGGATGAACTGCTTGCATTTTCGAGCTGAACTCTTGATACATTGTCCAATTAGGATAGTGTTAGAGCACTGCACTCCCATTTTTAACCTTTCAAGTTGTGTATCATTTTAATTTGATGGTTGATAAAAAACACAAAACAAAGAACAAGAAAAACTTAATGATGAAAAAATTATAAATACATTTAATATTCCCTCCACATAAGGGGGAAGATGGGGGCGTGAAAGGCAAGAGTTTCGTTACTAAAAGTAAGTACTATTAAAAGTTTAAACCTCGTTAAGTTGGTCCATCTCTGTGACATAAATCCTTAGTCTTTGACATCTTAATGATTCAAAGCCCTTTCTGAATATTTTCTTTACTTTTCTATTTGTATACCGTAATTGTAATCCTAAATCCATCGGCAGGAAAACAGAAAAATTCTCCTTATTCCTTCGATTTCGATTGTTTGTTTGTCTGTGTGTTTGTATTTGTTTTAGTTGGTTTGTTTTTTGTTTTGTTTTGTTTTTTGAAATAGAAGATATCAAGGCATGTTGAAATATACCTTGCACCATTAAATGAGAAAATAACCAGAGACTCGAGGTGCTTACAGCGGTGAGGTTTTTATTACCAAGCTAAAGTTGTCTGTATAACCACTGCCGATAGATGGCGTTAACATCAACCAACAGCAATAAAACATATAGTTATACTATATGCTACAAACATCATGACCGCTGTATACGCAGTCTCATTCATACGAATATATTAAATTAACTCACCACTCGGCCAAAAACTAACCGTCATGGACGGTGTAGTGACCGTCATATACATGTTATAGTTTGAATTGAATTGAATTGAATTGAATTGAATTGAATTGAATTGAATTGAATTGAATTGTTTTCTTGCTGCGGTTTCGCGGTGCTACTAGGGAGCTTTAGATTTTAGACGCGCGGACGTTCAAAGAGAAAAAAACATGATCTGAGCGTGCGCAGTAACTTATCCGCGCTACTGCGCTCGCTCAGATCATTTTTTTTTTCTCTCTGAACGTCCGCCCGTCTAAAATCTAAAGCTCCCTAATATTAAATACGACTGTCACTTTAACGGTTAATACCTGCAGTTAGTAACGGTGAAAGACGATCTTCTAAAGCCCATTTTACACTTTCACGGATCATTATACTGATCATCATGGAGCGTCCTGTCGGGATTATCCTTGCTCTTATGACCAGTCCGAGTAGATACCGTGAAGTCATCCGGCATGATCCTTGACCTCTTCCGGCATGTCCGTGGAAAAATGAAGCTTGCTTACTTGTCTGTTTATCTAAAAACCAAAGCTGAAATTGCCAAAATGTTGTATCCATGTGTCATGAATATGCATTTATACAAAGAAGGTGTGGCCTGTTTTGGCCCATTGTGAAAAGGTCAAGATGGCTCATTTTCGAGTGACGCTGGGACCATGCCGTCCGAGGAATCCAGAGGGAGGAATAAAGTTGTTATAACTTTAAGTTTTCGTGTGATGGTGAAATGATTCCGTGCCACGAATTTCCCTCATTTCGTAATAATTGGGGGCTTGTCCAAAGGAACTGGACATTCAAGTCATGTTGTGTTTGGATGTTGAGGTTCGTCGACGGTATCGTCGTTGGGGAGACATTGGCTTAGTCCCAGCTACGCATTTTGATGCGGTGAGTAGATTGTAGTCACGTTTGTGGTCACTGCACTGGATGATGCATGACAATCGTTTGGTGGGGCGTTTGGTGTAATTTGCCTCCATTTCTAGGGTAAGGTGACATGGAGTTGATTGTATGCCTCTTTGTTGCAGATGACGTTTTGTGACTAAGTTTACTATTATTTGTTTGGTCTCCCGGACCCATTCGTGGTCGCCTGAATTTGCCATTCGTTTGCTGTGACAGCGTTTGGTGGTGTGTATTTTGCCATTTGGTACGGTCGTATTACGTAGCCATAGCATACGCAGCTGCTAGTTATCATGGCCGAATTTGATGTGGAAGCATTCGTTGGTCAGGGTTTGACCGTGACCAGGTTGAAAGGGCTGGTCAAGGATAATTTGAAGATTGTAGCTGGTAGGCTAAGTGTAGATTTGACCGTTTGCACATGTAAAGCAGAGATTCTGGATGCCGTAGTTAAGAATGCAAAGTTAAGCACTGTGCCTCCTGTCGAATTGTCAGACAGTGAAGGGGAAGGTAGGCCTAAATCACAGAGTCAGAGAGATGAATTGAGTGAAAAGGAAATGTTAGAGTTGGAAGAACGGAGAGATAGGCTCAGAGCAGCAGAGCATGAGCGTGAAATGGAAAGAAAGAGAATGGAGTTGGGAATGATGCGGTTTGAAGCAATAAATTTGCAGGCTAGAGACTCTATGCAGAACAGAGGTCAGAGGTCAATTGGTTCTGATTTGGCAAGTAGAACAAAGTTGATGCCTAAATTTGATGAGAAGGATTTAGATTCATTCTTCTTCACATTTGAGAGGATAGCAATGAGATTAGAGTGGCCGAAGGATGAATGGGCATTGTCAGTTCAGCAAGTGCTGACAGGTAAGGCCCAGGCGGTTTTCTGCTCTCTGAGTTGTGAACATGCATTCGATTACGAGAAAATGAAAGATGCAATTTTGCAGTCCTACGAGCAGGTGCCAGAGGCATATCGACAACAGTTTCGTAACATGAGACGATCCGAAGGTGAAACTCATGTTGAATTGGCGAGAAGAAAAGAGGTCGCTTTCGATCGTTGGATTAGATCTTTGAAGGTAGATCTTACGTACGAGGCACTGAGAGAAATTATGCTCCTTGAAGAGTGCAAACGTGGCATGGCAGTTGACGTGCGGACGCATGGAAACGACTCGAAGGAATCCACCGTAAAGTCTGCTGCGATGGTGGCTGACAGTTATGAGCTAACGCATAATTATGGTGAAGAGGTCACCCCCTGTTAGGCGGAAATTTTCCCAGGGAGAGAAGTCTGGTGAGGCTCATTCAACAAGTGGTAGTGCTCAGCAGAGTAGTGGTGTTAGGAACAAAAGAAAGCTCATTTGCTACTACTGTAAGTCTGAGGGACATGTAAAAACTCAGTGCCCTACACTGTAAGCTAAAGCTGAAAAATGCTGGAAAACAAGAGAAGTCAGAGCCAAATGGTTTTGTATGTGTGTCAAGTGGAGTGCATGGAATGAGTCAGAGTGTAGCAACTCAGACTCAGTGCATGAAAGATGATGATGAGATTGATGAGAGGTACAAGGATTTTGTGTCGTGTGGTGTGGTCAGATTCAGTAGGGGTAATGAGATTCCTGTCACCATTTTGAGAGATACAGGGGCCACACAAACTCTTCTCGTCGCAGATCAGTCGTCATTGGATGAAAGTGATTTCAGTGGCAAACAGGTTTTTATCCAGGATGTCAATGGGGGATATAAACCCATCCCGCTGTACAGTGTTGAGTTGAAGAGTCAACTTGTGTCTGGGTTGGTGACAGTTGGTGTTGTTAACAATTTGCCGATGAGAGGTATTTCTCTTTTGTTGGGAAATGATTTGGCTGGTAGTAAAGTAGTGCCATCACCCGTTGTTAGTTTTCAACCTGTTAGCGATTCAGCTACAGAAACCTCGGAGGAGGAAATCCCAGGTATTTTTCCCTCTTGCGTAGTGACAAGGGCACAGGCGATGAGAGAGAAAGAGAGTGAGAAAGGAGAAGATGAAGCTGAAGTCGCATTGGGAGATACATTTTTCGCAACGATGAGTGAAAGTGTAGATGATACTGTTCATTCGAGGTCAATTTTCAGTCAGTCTGCATTGATTGAGGCACAGAAGGAAGCAGATGATTTGAAAAAGCTCTACGATGTTGCTTTGTCAGATGAAGAAGCTGGAAACACATCTCAGTGCTATTACATCAAGTCTGGTGTATTGATGCGTAAATGGACCACTTCTGGACGACCCTCAGGTGAAGAGTGGACTGCAGTCCATCAAGTTGTAGTTCCACCTGGATATAGGAAGGAAATCTCACGGTTGGCACATGACATTCCTATGGCAGGTCATTTGGGTGTGAGAAAGACTGTATCCAGGATTTTGGCTCACTTCTACTGGCTGAGACTCAGACAAGATGTGGCTGAGTATTGTAGATCCTGTCATACCTGTCAAGTAGTGGGGAAACCACAGCATCACATCAAGCCAGCACCCCTCATTCCCATTCCAGTAAGTCAGGAACCATTCAGTCGTGTGTTGATAGATTGTGTAGGCCCTTTGCCTAAAACCAAGACTGGTTTTCAGTATTTACTGACTATCATGGATGCAACGAATCGATTTCCTGAGGCGGTTCCACTGAGGAACATAAAGGCAAGGACAGTGATTGATGCCCTTTTGACGTTCTTCACAAGGTATGGTCTCCCTAAAGAGATCCAGTCTGATCAGGGCACGAATTTTATGTCCACGGTGTTTCAGGAGGTGATGTATCAACTTGGGATTAAGCAGATCAATTCATCTGCGTACCATCCCCAGTCCCAGGGTGCCCTTGAACGGTACCATCAAACTTTGAAGACGATGATCAAGTCTTATTGTCTGGAGAATCCTGGTGAGTGGGACAAAGGAGTTCCATTTCTCTTGTTCGCATCGAGAGATACCCCAAACGAAACCACGGGATTCACCCCCTTCGAACTTGTGTACGGGCATGAGCCTAGAGGCCCAATGAAAGTGGTAAAGGAACAGCTGCTCTCTGACATGAATGAGGAAGGTGAGAATGTGTTGGACTATGTGTCTAGATTTAGAGAGAGACTTTCAAGAGCATGTGAGTTGGCGTGTGAGCATTTGAAGTCATCTCAGGGCGTGATGAAAGCTCGTTGTGATCAGAAGGCAGAATCTCGCTCCTTTGAGCAAGGTGACCAAGTCCTTGTGTCACTCCCAATTCCTGGTGAGCCGCTGAAAGCACGATTTAGTGGCCCATACTTGATTGAAAAGAGTCTTGGGAAGGAAACATACGTTGTGAGTACTCCTGACAGGAGGAGGAGTAAGAGAGTACAGTATGTCATGCCAACATGATAAAGAGATATTTTCCACGTGAGGACATGCGACTTTGCGGTCTGCCCAGTGATGCTGATAGTACAGATGCAGGTGGTAAGAGCATGAATGACTCCTCTGGTGTTGCTGCAGTCCATGTACAGGATGATGTACCCAGTGATGCAGAGAGTTTGCCTGAAGTAGACCTCAAGTCAGGAATGATTCCCAGGGTAGACAATTCCAAGGTGATGTCTAAGCCAGAGATATTGCTTGATCAATTGTCAGAGTCTGAGATAGGTCAAGGTAGTGTGTCTCCATGTATTGCCGAAGTCCAGGCAATCGTAGATTTCCCCTCCCCCTCCTCCAAGAAAGAGCTCCGCCGTTTTCTTGGGATGTGCGGTTTTTACCGTAAATTCGTGCCAAACTTCAGTGATGTGGTAGCCCCGCTGATGGACCTTCTCAAGAAGGGGGTCAAATTTGACTGGTCAGGAGCCTGTGAGACAGCATTCAACAGACTGAAAGCGGTGCTGATGTCGGATCCAGTGCTGGAGGCGCCAAACTTCGAGACACCTTTTCAGCTATCCGTGAATGCCAGCAATGTAGGGGTTGGAGCTGTACTCCTACAAAAGGACGAATCTGGTCTCCTGAAACCTGTCAGCTACTTCTCCAAGAAGTTGAACAGACATCAGCGGAGATACTCCACCATAGAAAAGGAGTGCTTGGGTCTGGTGTTAGCAGTTCAACATTTCGAGGTGTACCTGAGCAACTCGCCTGAGGTAACTGTATATACAGACCACAAGCCGTTGACTTTCCTGGAGAGATTTCGCAGTAAGAACCAGAGACTCTTTCGATGGAGCCTGTTTCTGCAGCCATATGGACTGAAAGTGACTCACATCAAAGGAAAGGACAACATAATCGCTGATGCGCTTTCCAGAGCATAAATGATATGGACGCAGACTTCTGTAAAAGCGAAAAAATGAACGTTGATAACTGTGACAAACATTGTGACAATGTCCGTTAAAATAATTCAACGCTGGACGCTCAATAGCTGGAAGTCAATGTTCATACACTGTTCAAACTTCCAAAAGACTAGAATGTGTTTATTTGTTTTTTTTTTAATGTTTTTGCATACCAGGTGTATAATTTGTGATATATGTCAACATTATCACTTTGTGAGGCTATGCATGCAGTCATAAAGATGAACATAATGTATAGTCATGTTGTGTAAACAAATTTTAGATCATACAGAAGTAAATGTTTTTTCGGTTTGTGATTTCACATTTTGTCAAATCAGGTATAAACCCACAAAAGGAATGTTGCATTCAGTTATAAAGTAGTTCGTATCTTCACAATCAAATTCTGTATGAGAAAAGATGCAGATTATGATGCAGAAAAGCTCAGAAAGAGGGTTTAATTTCCAGAGTTCATTTGTTTGTAAAACCAGAGGATGCATATATGCTGTTTAGTACAATTTGTGGCATAAGGTCATCCATTTGGAAATTCAAGGTTGTATATTTCTCTTTATGAAAGAAGAAAAAAAAAAAGGTTAGGAAGGAAATTGTGTCAGAAATATAATTTATTTTTGAGCTGTCAGAAGTTGATTCAAAGTGTATTTCGTGTATAAGATTTGTACTGAGGTGTGTCACAGAAATATGTTTTTCTGTTTCCTATTGTCATACTGATACAAGGTCAGTATGATGAGTCAAAGATTCTATGCAAAAAGTGTTTAAAAGAAATACCATCTTGCATAACTCCAGGTGAATGTTAGGAAGATTATGGCTTGGAAAATATTGACTCATCACATGTGTGTAAAGCATTATTTTGTGTAATGTATAATGATAGTACATGTATACATAGACAGCTATATTTTCATGCATACAGAGAAAGCCATACCATGTATTTCATAGAAGCAGTTTGTGGAAAGTTACATGTGTGCAAGAATATGTCAAAGTGAACCAGTTGTTCCAATGTATGTTTCATATTTTTTATGAATAATTATGTACAGTACATGGGTGAAAGTACAAGCTGTACACACATGTACCTTTTTTAGAACAGTAAGTTTCAAGTATGAGGCATGAGGTATAATTATCATGTTTTAGTGCATTACCATTATGTATGCATGTTTTGTACACATTAAAATTGTGATATACAGCTACAATATGTTTTATTGTATGTTTATAGTTCAGTGCAGGATTGTGACATTGTTTTGCAACGGAACATACACTTAGTTTTTTTAGAGTGAAGATTACCGATACTCAATGCATTGGAAACCATACAGACGTTTGTCACCCCTGTATTAAAACCACCTGCAATGCTTGTATTTATGTGTATAGATAGGATGGTGATTCGTTTTCAGAGTGCGAACATATTTAATGAGGTACCCGCATTCCGACATAGGTAATGAGGTTGTTGCGTAGCAACGTAGTAAGTTCTAGACCGTTCTCGTTCGTTTTTATGATTACACATGGCGTTTAATGAGGTACCCGCATTCCGACATAGGTAATGAGGTTGTTGCGTAGCAACGTAGTAAGTGCTAGACCGTTCTCGCCTCGTTCGTTAACAACTTTGAATGATTACACATGGCGGCGTGGCGTCTGCGCCACGCTCCTGACCCTCGCGTTTCTTTTTTTATCAATAGGGTCTTTGTAGCCCTCGTTGAGTTCGAAATGAACATGTAAAATTTATCTCTTTCTCGTGTCACCACTCTGGACTGGAATCTTTGCTGTTTGACTGTCTGAATTTTAAACTTTGGACTACTTCAAGATCTACTTTGGATACCCCAACGCTCTAATGGACAACTTCGGCGTGCTTCGCGTGGCGGTCCTCTGTAGCAGCTGTAAATGTGCGTTGCAACGCGGCTCGCGCTTCATCGTGCCCATACACGTTTTTCCTCGTTTACTTGTGTGGGGCGAGTAACAATGCCAATGGATTGCTACAATTCACAGCACCGTTACAAAATAGCCTACAATATCAACTTCATGGACTGACTGGAATATATCTGAAATAGCAGACTTCTCCCGTGGCATTAGGATGCAGTAAGAGTGAGTTTCTTTGACTTTGACTTTCAAGTTTCAACCTTTTTTTGCCCTGAACTTGAACTTTGAAGCGTCAGTATGCCTAACAATCGATCAAATTCAAGCAAGCCTGGCCCTGGGTCCGGCAGGCTCAGGCAGTCAGTGGATAGTGCCGATGCTGAGCATGATTCTGTTCCCCCCGAATTTACCCTGTTAGATCTACACAATAACATTTCTGATTTGTCAGACAGAATTTGTGGCAAACTTGACAAACTATCTGACGAAGTTCGCTCCATGGGGAAAAAAAATTGAGGATTTGGAGATCACTGTTGAATTCAATTCCCAGAAAATCGGCAAAATTGAAACGGAAGATCTACCCAGAGTGGAGAAGCGCACTAAAGACCTCGTATCAGAGCTGGAGAAAAAGATTACCCTCATGGAAATCTACAATCGTAAAAACAACCTCTTGTTTTATGGCGTCAAGGAGAGCCAGAATGAGGAGATCTACGATGTCCTGCGTCAAACCTTCATCACACTCGGTCTCGATGAAAGACGAGCAGCGGAAATTTCCATAGTAAATGCCCACAGATTACCACGTCGCAACGGATCAAATGATGCATCCCGAGGGTCATCTCAGCCTACGGGGTCCCAGTCAGCTCCCAGCCCCATCATTGCCAAATTTCTCACCATTCCTGACCGAGACGCAGTGCTTAATGCTTTCGAGCAGTTACAGCGACAGCGTGGAAGAGCCTCGACCACTCAATCTGGGCCACCTCAGTACCCCAGGATCTCGGTGAGGACAGATCTACCTCCTGCCCTTAAAATGCGTCGCAGTATTCTAGCAACAGAAGCCTACAAGCTTCGCAGGGATAGAGGTGTCTCCACCAAGATTGTCCTTCAGGGGGATAAAGTTGTTCTTAAATGGAAAGAGAAAGGCTCTACTAGATGGAATACCCATGAGTATTAAACTGCCTCTAAAGACGTAACCCTCCTGAACCTGAAAAAAAAATGCATTTTCTCATGTTGTATCATTTGGTGTCAAGTTTGTTTTTTTTTCTTTTTTTTTTAATTAGTCCTTCACTATTTCAGGTAAGGTTCTACACCTGACACATTTGAATATTCTTTAAGATTTCTCTACCTTGTCAAAAAATAAAAAATAATGTGTTTAGTGTCGAGTTTTCAATGACATGTTCTTTCTTTGTTATCCTGACACTGAATAACAACACTGTGTATCCTGGGTGTTTATAGCCAGCCCAGGCCAAGTGGTGGCTGGAGATATTTTTTACATTTAATCTTGAATGCTTGTGTCAGATTTTGACATGTTTGCTAGTTTTTTTACTACCACACTGCTGTGTGACTTTTTGTACATGTGCATATGTGTCCTTCCGGTTTTAGTGTTTTGTGTGTATAGTTCCCATGGCAACACCCACTATAATCTCTATTCAAATATAAGTGTATCTGGTATTTCCTCAAATGACTTACTGTTATTGAACACTGTAGTTATTAACAATGTCTATGAATAAATTGAATGTAATCCCTTATTGCAATCTATGCAATTGTTATGTTGATCCGCTGGTATGGAATGAATCTTACTCCTCTTGTATCTTATGTTCTGCTAATATATTACCTTTCAATCATCTTGATGAACTAAATTTTCAATCTGTGTTAAATGATATGCATGGAAATAGTGCCAGCCAGAATAGATTGGACGGCCTACAATTTGACGTACTCTCAGCTGGTGATACCCTACTACAAAATCAGGGTCTTGATCCCGATGCAAATTTTTTTTTTTTAAATTGCTGTAGTTTACAATCCAAGTATTATGATATTGATGATTTTGTTAGTCAATTTAAGGATGCTAATGCGAGTCAAGCTTCTTTCTCTTCAATACATTTCAATTCTAGAAGTGTTCAGAAGAATTTTTATCAAATTTTTAACTTCATAAACTTGCTCAAACTTGACTTTGATGTTATTGGTTTATCTGAAACCTGGCTCAAAGATGCCGACAAACTGCCTAATATACCAGGTTACAACTCTGTGTGTTATAATAGACGTGGGAAATTAGGTGGCGGAGTTGGTTTGTACATAAAGGACTCTTACTCCTATTTTGAGAGACCTGATCTGGTTAGTGATGATGGTATGTGTGAGTCTGTTTTTATTGAGATTTGTAAATCAGTAGGAAAAAATATTGTGATAGGCACTATGTATAAGCCCCCAGGTATAAATACGCATAACTTTAATGCTACTTTTGATTCAAAGATCTCACCGCTACTGAAAGAAAACAAATTAGTTTATATTATGGGTGATTTTGATATTGATTTATTAAAATATAGCACGGATAATGATGTAACTGATTTTGTTAACACACTTTTTAGTAACTATTGTCTCCCTCTTATAACGAGGCCTACACGCATTACCAATGCCACTACTACTCTGTTGGACAATATTATTACCAACCAGTTCAATAAGCCTATTCAAAGTGGACTGTTGTATTGTGATATTACTGATCATTTACCTGTCTTCCAGCTAACTGATCTAAATCAAATAAAAAGTGACAGACCAAGAAGTGATATTTATGTGAGAACTGTAAACAAAGACAGTATTGACGCTTTCAGGAATGAACTTGGTTCACACTGTTGGGATAATTTGTATGCTATGGAAAATGTTAACGAAGCTTATGATTATTTTGAGTCTGTTCTGTCAGAGTTATATAATAAACACTTTCCCCTAAAGAAAAAAAGTCGGTATGCAAGAAAGCTTAATCCCTGGATGACTGACAGTATTTTACGTTCTATCAAATATAAAAATTTGTTATATAAGAAATATATGCGTAAACCAAGCAACTTTAATGAGTTAAAGTATAAACCTTTTAGGAATACTCTGAATGCTACAATAAGAAATGTGAAGAAACATATTTTGAAAGGAAATTTGTTGCATATAGAAGTAATATTAAAGCAACTTGGAATCTTATAAATACACTTTTGAATAGAGGTGGTAAATGTGTTACTGATATGCAAATGAAATGCAATGGTGAATTAACTACCGACTCTCACAAAATTGCAAATGCTTTTAATTCATATTTTACTCAGGTTGGTCCAAATCTTGATACGTTGATACCACAAAATAATTATAACTTTATGAGTTATCTGGTGAACCCTTGTTTGAATACCATTTATTTTCATGCAACATTTGAAGCAGAAATATGTAGCATTGTCAACTCTTTTCGGAATAATACTGCCTCTGGAATTGATGATTTCAGTCCTCGTATAATCAAACATACAATAAAAGAAATCAGCAAACCGTTATGTCATGTATTCAATTTATCTTTATCATCAGGAGTCTTTCCAGATAAATTGAAATTGCTCGTGTAACCCCTGTGTTTAAAAATGGTGACAAATGTGAATTGTCAAATTACAGACCAATTTCAGTGCTTCCTTGTTTTTCGAAAATTTTGGAAAGGATTGTCTACAACCGTGCTGTTAAGTTTCTTGATCAAAATGATATTGTGGGTAGTTATCAGTACGGCTTTCGCAGCAACTATTCAACTTCCATGGCCCTAACTGACATTGCGAATAAGATTGTTGATACGTTTGAGGAAAATTCCTTTCTTATTGGTGTTTTTGTTGACTTGTCAAAGGCCTTTGACACAATTAATCATAATATTATGTTAGCTAAACTTAAGCACTATGGTTTTAGAGGTGTAGCATACAATTGGTTTAAAAGCTACC